>NC_142068.1:43937954-44240000 GCF_059756535.1 Pantherophis guttatus
TTGACTTGTATCTATGTTTCCTTTTTCTTTCTCTGCAGGCTCGTTCTGGGCATGCTCAGTCTTCATTCTCTTCCAGCAGTTGGCGAGGGAGGTTCCTTTGTTTGTAGCTCCCGGGGCGATGTCCCAGACGGCCTTCTGTTGTTCTGCTTTGTTTCCGGAGGGCCTCTGGTGGCTGGAGAATGCCTGGGATGCTGCTCTGCTCGTCGTGGAGTCTCCAAAGTCGCGAGGATCGGGGGAGAAGACACTGGAGGCTTGTCGGCCATTTTCTCTGCCGCTATTGCCGATGGAGCCGGGTTGCTCTGCGAGTCGCTCTTCGGTAGGTGAGTATGATTGCCAGCGCGTCTTTCTTCGGGTGGCTAGGTCTTTGTTTAGATAGTCTGTTTCTTTTTGGCTTTTTGCTGATGGTAGTTTAGAATTTTCTATTTTATTTTCTGGTAGTTCGTTTGGTATTTTTAGTTTAGTCCCGAGTGCTGCAGTCAGCACTTGTATAGCGTTGTCTATTTCTACTTCAGTAGGTTGAGCTTTGCTTTGTTTAAATAATTGTTTTTTATTTGTTTTTGGGCTCGGGTAGTCATCTTCTTGGTAGTTTTTGTTTTTTATTTCGTAGTTTGAGGTTTGGAATTCTTTCAGTAATTGGTCGGGCATTTTAGAGGTATTAGGTGGGTAAGATGGCTGCCATAAAAAAGGCGGGAAGCTGTCACCATCTTTGGTGTCATTTTTGAAGTTAGGGGTTGAGTTTCTTACCTCGTAGTTTTCTTGTTTGTTATTTTAGTTATCTGCTGCTGTTCCGTGGTCTTTTATCATGCTGCGGATTTTCATAAGCAGATTTGATTCAGTTGTAGTTGTTTCTATTAATTGTAGTATTTTTCTTTTTACTTCATCTTCTTTGTTTGGCGTTGAGAAGGGTTCTTCTGCTTCAGCTAGTGGTTGTTCGTTTTGCGTTAGCTGTTCATATTCTTGTGATTGCGTTTGTTTCTTCATGTTTTCAATTGGTGTATATATGTCAGGAGTCAGCTGGGCTGCCATTCTTTTTGTTATGTATCTGGTGGCAGGTCTTCTTTTTTCCTTTTGTGAGTCTTGCATCTTTATGTTTGGTTGGGCCTACCAAACCATCCTCTTGCTACCAATTTGTTGCTAGTTTGGTTATCCTGGTTAGGCCCATATATAAGAGACTGTAGACTTTCTTGTAATAGTAATATTTATTTCTTTTCTTCCTCAGGAACACAATTAGACAACAGCTAATCTGGGAGGAGCAAGAACTTATATACAGCGGAGGCGGGGCTAATAGTAAGTAGTAACCAATGGTAAGTGACACAATGACATCACACAATGACATATACACAAGCACACATATTTACAGATATCAGATTAGGTATTTTCATCTGTAACAATATATATGCAAAACATGCCAATATTTGGGGTAACTTGTGCAGACACAATCACGTCCAGGCCAAGTATCTAAATATATAAAAGGAGAGAGCTGCAACAAGTGTTTGCACAGATTGAAATTCAATGCACGACTCGGTGAATATCTCCTGTTGACTCGAAAGCATCAGAGCTCTAGTTTAGAGTGGTACAAGGGCATCATTTTAGGGTCTTCTGAAGAAAAAAATTCTCTACAAAAAACTCATGTAAATAACAAAGAGCAATATTTTTAAAAAAATTACATTAAAAAATCCTATGAAGCAAAAGTCACAGTGCAAAAAAGAGCAAGTATTTTTCCACCAGTCATGTTTAAGAAATCTTTTAACTTGAGCATCAAAAGAACATTTATACAAATGTATTTGCTTCAAATGCACTTGAACTACATTTTGCAAATAAATTATTTTCTTACTAACAAAGTATTTCTTTACCTTGAACAAACAGATCAGTACCCATGCTATCATTTAAATCAGGTAGTCTAATGTAATTCAGCAAAATGATATCACACCAGATTTAGGCCTCTCACAAAGGGGGTGGCTATATCTCTTATAGGCAGCAACAGTACTGATAATTAAAGGGTAACTTTAATTTAAGAAACAACCTGAAGAGTTCTACTTCTATAAAGTACTGACTAAAAGAAATGTTTTTCTAGCCACACAAGTCAAATCCTAGAAAAGAAAATGAAGTAAACATCAGCATATAGCTAACAACTATTTAGTTGTTAATTAGTAATTAACTTCATTTTATTTTAGTACAAGCAATGAAGGTAGGAGAAACTGCTCAAGGGTATATGCAATTTTCTGTAAATCGTCTGCAGTACTGGGAAATGAACCCATAGTATCTTGGCATGTCTACAGCTCCTTGATTCTATAAAAGATCCCCTTTAAAATTAATCTTCTGAATCAGGAGTACAGCTAGAGATTTTATGTAGAATTATAAATATTAGGATTTTTTTCATAAGAACATTTATAGGCAAAACTTCAGTTGAAGAATTTTTATATTTTTAAGTTGATCATAATTTAATTAAAGGAATCTCAGGTTTATTCTACAAATTAATCTTTGTATTCCACCTCTTCTGGAAGGAAATATAAATTTATTAAATTCAGGGGGAGGCTTTATGTGCTAACTTAAAAGAAAGATGCCATGTGTGTCATTTTCACATCAAATTATTGATAATCCATGCTGTGTATGGAATTTTTAAGAGGCATCTAAAGCTAGAAGATAACTTTAACTTCCTTTTTCTCAGATGACTTTAAGTTTTCATTTTTCAGAGATTTATAAAATGGTTCTTTAAATATTACAGAACTATGGAGATCATATTAGCATGGATGATGTGAAAAAACCAATTGCCTGGAGTTCGTTTCAAATGCTTATATTTAGAAAATAATATAATTCATTACCTTTTGGATTAGAAAATAAACTTATTGTTGTTTCCCTAATAAGAAGTATTTCAATGTAATTTAATGGTAATTGTTGAAGCAAATTTCAGTACTCAGTGCAATACAAAACAAGGAATTTGCTCATGATCACATGCAGCTCAATGAGTGAGCAAAGAAAACAAACAGGACTTTGCCAATAATTGTAATTCTTGCTTAATGTTGGTAATTGGGACCATGAATGTCATGAATGCAACATCACATAACCATGCCAATTTACAGCGGTAGTTCCGGCAGTTCTGATTAGGTGAATCCAGTATAGTCATTAGGCACATCACCATTTGCAACCTCCTACTGGCTTCCCCATTGACTTTGCTTGTTGAAAACTGTCAGTGAAGGTTACAAATGGTAATCATGCATCACATGACTATAGAATAATGCAGCCTTTGTCATTGCAAGCCAGATGCCAAACTCCTGAATCGTGGTCACATGACCACAGAGATATTGCAACAGCCATAACTACAAGAGCTTAAGTTCCCTCATTCAGCATTGTCATAACTCCAAATGGATGCTGAACAAGTAGTTATTAAGCAAGAACTACCTATAGAGTTAGCAGTGTGGAAGAAATAATTTAAGGCCACTGACCTGAATTTTCCTTCCTTATGCATAGCCCAATCCATAGTTCCTTATGGATTGTTCCCTAAGACTTTAAGAAAGTAAAGGACCACACTTGTACTACAGAAAGCTAAAATAGAAATGCTGAAGGTACAGAGTTTGGTTGTCTTTGAAAGACACAAAAAAGAGTGGGCTGGTGAGCTAAAGCAGCCAGTTATGTATGGAGAAAGTGATACCAAAACAATTGGTGGAATGAGCAAAGAGACTTGAAAGCTACTAGAGCTGTGAAAGGAGTAGCTGAGTCTTACAGCCTCATAAGTTATCCAAAGACATAAACCAGCTACAGCCAGCAAGCTAGCAACAAGTAATTGTTTTTTTCCCTTCTATGAACTGATAAGGACTGAGAACTAGAGAAGCAATTCAATAAAAGGGAGAAATTACAGGGTACTTCAAACTTCAGTAGCACCTACTGAAGTACAAAAGCTGGAAGATAGAAGATCAAATAGGGCTAAGTGTAGGGTAAAAGAAAACCACGCACTTACAAGAAAACGCCAGGAAGGGAAAAAATTCCAGTCCTTAAAGGTGAGAGCGAGGAAAACAACAGTGACATTATTGTCTTATTGTTGGGAAAGGTGGTATTGTTGGAAAAATGGTAATGTGTAAGTTTAAATATCATCATTTTTCATTTATAGTTAAAACAGTGCCACTTATATCATTAGACACAGATATGTCCAATAGTTGTGTGTATTAGGTTTAACACATTAGTATATTTTGTATAATAAATTAACCTTGTATAAATACAAAAAAAAAATAGCCTCTTGGTCTGTGGTTTGAACCTTAATTTAATTGAAACTCTTTCTTAGAGAATTCCGAACAAACTTTCCCTCTAAATCTAGTGTTAGCTATCTGGAGATCATGGGAAATAAATGAGAAAAAGATGGTGATTTAATACATATAAGTTAAAATGAATGTATGGAGAGCCACAGTTGTAACCACACTTCTTGTTGCATGTTTCTGTTCATGCATATCATTGCAACAGAGGGTGCTCCTTGGAAAACTTAAGAAGATAAAAGACAGTGAGAGTTTATCACATTAAAAAAAAAAACCCAAGATGATACAACAGGAACTGACGGGTACAATTCAAACAAAAAAAAAATCTATACAATCACAACAACAAATCTTGCTGGATCAAGCCATATACCATGTAATTCAGCGTATTGTGTTGCACAATGACCAACTGGATGTATTTGGGATAGGCTTGCAATAGAGATAAAGTAGTATTTAAGGCTGCTATGATTTAGGAGAAAGTAAATAGCTGCCAGTACTTAACATCCTGCTCTTCCATAAATCCATCCAGTCCCCTTTTGAGACATCAAAATAGGCTGGCAACACCATTTCCGCTAGTAGTGAACTGAACGATGTTACAGCAATGAACTGATAAAGCATTTCAATATGCCTATTCTGATCCTCTGCATTTTGTTTTAGTGAATGACTACAGCTTCTAACTTATTCCTTCCTCCATATTATCCATGCCATATATAAATTTATATATCTCTATTATATCTTCCATTGCCATTTTTAAATTCCAACATAAAAGAGCATCATTGTTATTCTCTTGCCTCTTAAGAAAGCTGTTCCAGTCTTTTAATTATTTTGGTTCTGCATCTTTTCTAGCTATACAATATTTGTAATGTGAGGTGTCCACAAATGTGCATAATACTCCAAGGTTTGTCTCATTATAGAGTTGCATATGGTATTATTATATCAGCAGGGCCAATGCACAAGAGTAACAACCAAGCCAAGTAAAAGATATTCTGCACTTCTGGAATTTAGAAACAACTTTCAGCCTCTGGCAAAGGAAACTAGGTCTGAGACTTGAGGGGGGGAAAATTAAACATTACAGGACCGAAACAAAATGACTGATCCCTGAAGGCAAAAGGGGATTTAGCTGTTTCCTGCTAAAAGATAAGAAAACTCCTAATTAATTGATTTAGTAGCACAAAGAATCCAAAAATTGTTTGCTGACCAGATACACTGGTTTATGAAGCATGATTTTTGCCAAGAGCAATAGCTGGAGATTAACAGAACAACTTCCATGGCTTATCAGGTGCACTAACAAGGATTCCTACATGCTAATTTGTGTGAGGACAATTAATACCACTAAGAAAAACTGCAATCACATTACTATATATTTTGAAGGTCTAAAAAGGAAACTCAATAACCTGAAGCTCATCATTTTTTCTAGTTCATGAGAGATGAACTTCACTTTCTCCATGGAAAGTGGAGAAAATACTACAAATTTATGACTGGCTACAAATTCTAATCTAATCTAAATTATAATCCACTTCGAAAAATTCTATTAAAAAAGGATATGTCCTTATAATAATGGAGCCCTTGAAAATACTCAGAAAAAAAATCAGAAGGAATGTATGGAGTTGTAGCCATATCTTCAAAAATGGTGAAAAGAAAGACCTAGGAAATCACAAACTAGTCTGGCTCTATATCAATAAATATAAATAAATCAGTTTATTAAAATAAGGTAACAATAGTATAAAGGTAAAGGTTTCCCTTTACCTTTTCAGTAATGTCTGATTCTAGGAGGGCACTGCTCATCTCTGTTTCTTGGTTGAAGGAGCCAGCGTTGTCCAAAGACACTTCCCGTGTCTTGGTTCTATGTCCAACATATCTCTATATCAAAGGTGCATGGAACGCTGTTACCTTCCCACCAAAGTGGTATCTATTAATCTACTCATGTTTGCATGCTTTTGAACTGCTAGGGGGGAAGGAGCTGGGACAAGAATGGGAACTCACCCCATTGTGCAGCCTTCGCATCTCAAAACAGGGCTGTCAGCTTTCCAGCTGACAATCTCAGTGTCTTTAACAACTGAGCCATTGTGCTCCCTCAGAACAATAGTATAACTTAACTGAAAGCATGGATTTTTCAGGAAGAATTGTATCCTCGTTGGCAGGATGATGACTAAAATATGTTGCCTTATAAGGTAAACTCTAATTAAGGGAACCTAGACTAGATAGAGTAGCATGAGCATACTTGGAAAAAAACTGAACTTGCCTTGGTTGTCTAATACATTTATGATATATGTTTATGGAATAGTTGTGCTTGAAGAAATGTTAGTTGGAGATATCAATGAATATGATGTGATGTTGTCAACTGAGACTAGAATGATTGGCAGCAAATATTAGGTTGCATAATGTCATGGGGATTATGGATTTAGAAATTAATACATCAAAAGCCAATGTGTTGTTGTTGTTGTTGTTGTTGTTGTTGTTGTTGTTGTTACTAGTGTAGAAACTGTTTTAACTCAGAAGCTGATCCTTCATTTGAGAAGTTGACTCTCATGGGACCTCTCTGCAGGATTGCTCTGCCTTCATGATTCACTTCAATCAACCTGGCTATCCAGGCTTCAACCAGATGAAAGTGTTGTAAAGAATGATTTCTTTCCTCCCATACTTGCAAATTCAATAAGAAAAATGTCAAATCTCTAACTATGAACAGGCAACAACATTTTTGTTTTACTATTTCAAAAAGAAACAAAGGTATCAATAAAGATTCAAGAATAACTCTAAACAGCAAGCTATTGAACCTGATAGGATCTCTATTTTGAGAGGACGCTTGCTAAGAGATGCTTTTTTCCTCTTTTTCTTAAATACATTTAACTAGGCAGTCTCCTAAAGGTACAATACATTCTGAAATAACTTTATATCTTTAAAAAATTACGCTGATGTAAAATTTGATTTTATTTGGAAACCATTTTTGAACTAGAATTCTATACATGGAATGGTATCTCATTCCAAATATGTGTCCTAGAGGAGCGGTCTCCAATCTTTCTGACTTTGTGGACTGGAGACTGGACTTTGTAGGGGATGGTTCCATATGAATGGCAGGCGAGTGCACATGTGCACAGCTCCATTTGCGCTAGCAGCAGGCACGTGTGTCCCTCCCCCATTCACACAAATGGAGCTGCATGTGCACAATTGCCTGCCCACTGCGCATGGAAGTGGAGCTGCACAAGTGTGAGCTCATCTGCCGTTTTTTTTTTTGTTTTTTTTTAATTTGATTTATATGCCGCCCTTCTCCGGAGACTCAGGGCGATTTACAAGGCGTTAAGCAATAGCCTTCATACTTTTGTATATTTATACAAAGTCAGCTTATTGCCCCCACAAACTGGGTCCTCAATTTACCTACCTTAGAAAGGATGGAAGGCTGAGTCAACCATGAGCCTGGTGAGAATTGAACTCACAGTAATTGCAGACAGCTGGTGTTAATCACAATGCTATCAGTCTGCTGAGCCACCAGGCCCGTGTTTCCATAGCATGGTTCTGAATGGGCCATGGTCCTATAGTGGGTCATGGCCTGGGTTTGGGAACCCCTATTCTAGAGTTCATAATTCAATCTGACATATACCCCACATATCCTCTACTGCATTTTTAATATATTTTATTTATAATTTTTCTTTGGCTTCTTACTGATTTCAGTTGTGCCAGCTAAATATTTTGACAGTTCAATAGGGACATGCTTTGACTAGAAACTGTAGAAGAAATGTCTTATAGTATTCTGCACTGTTAATGATGTTTTAAAATACATTAACTATATGACATTTTAGATCTACTGGCTAAGTTTTTTGTTGTTGTTATCCACCCATATTTTTGTTTATTATCTATCCTTTTTTCCTTCTTTAGTAGACTTTCACCTAAAGCATAGGTGAAAGCATATTACTGTGAAGATACAACAAAATTTTATTTGTATGCAACAGCAAGGCTGTACATGAGAACCACTTTGGTCTAGTGACAGCAAGCTAGAAACCAGGAGACTGTGAGTTCTAGTCTTACCTTAGGCATGAAAGCTGGCTGAGTGACTTTAGGCCAGTCACTCTTTCACTCCACAAGCCAATTGATCACAATCAATGCATCAACACTCAATTGATCTAAAAAAAAGGCATTGCACTTGCAAGAAAATGCTAGGAAGAAAAAATAATAATAATACAGTGTATAATGGATCCTTCCCAAAGTTTTGAGGCTCCTTGCTTATGGCCATAAGTAAAACCACAGTTTATATAACTTTGGCCCATTATGTTGCAAATGCAAGACAAAGAAAAGGGCAGACACAATGTAAATTTCAGCATGACAGCGGAAGATTATAGGTAAGCCATCTGTGTGACCTTATTATTATTTATCCCTTCCTCCTACTAGGTCAGCATCCTAGCCATACTATTTGATATATGGTTGGTGAATTGAGCCTTCTTCTTGTCACAGCTCAGGGATAATTCAGCTTGCCGTGAATGTTTCCTTACACAGTCATTTTCAGTAACTCATATATTGGGGGACAGGGGAGGCTTTCATAGGTTTGGTAGTGAATGCCCTTTACATGTGTATGTGTGTGGGGGGGGGGATACCTTTTACTACCTATATTTAAGCAAACCAATGGGCATTTTTCTTCCTAGTGAAATGGATATCCCCTCTCTCAGCATTTGCCTAAATCTCTTGATTTGTTTTGTGCTTCCCAAACACCCACTCCTCTTCTAGCTGCAAGGAGTGGGATCTTAGCTCGGCAGAAAGACTACAGGGAGAAAGCTTTGGTCTTTCTTTCTCTCTTGCTTTAAAAGTGTTGCTTCTTATTCCTTTCAGCTCTATGGATTATTCCCTTTCCCTCTTCTGTTTCATAGCCTTGTCTTTATCTCTCTTCTAATTCTCCCCACATTCATTGTACTTTCCAGATATTCTCATTTACCAAGATTCTAACTTCCACCAGTTACCATCTAAGGTCACAACTTTTTTCACCTCTCCCACAGCACTGCTCAACTGTTTACAATTACTATCATTGTCTTTAAAAGCATATTTGACACCCTTAATTAAAAGTTTGCCATTCACATTACCATTCAGAACAAATGCCAGAAATACTTTTAGAATCCTATTATAGATTATATGCCTGTTTAGTCAACGATTAACAAACTATTATTGGGATAAAATTTCATTGATAACACTATGTTGTTGTATATTAAAATGCACTGATAAATTTAATTAATTCTAATCTTTGTGTCTCCACTAGCCCATGGCAGATAATAATCTTAAAACTGCGAGTATCAATCATATCAGAAACAAAAAAAAGGCCATGCTATACCTAAAGTCAGGCATTATGGAATATCATGACATAGTTATGATAGAATGAGTAAGCACATGTTTAACTTTTTTCCGTAATCCAAGCAATTTTCATAATCAAAACTTAAGCCATGGAAATAATTTTCAAACTAGCAATTATTTTTTTAAAAAACCAATAAACGTTGGATTTACAGTAAATAATTTCATTGAAAATAAAATTACTAGGCTTTCTAATAAACGGGTCTACAGCAAATGCGTAATATATATCTTTCTTATCTTTCATAGTATCTGAAATTGCAGCAAAAGAAAAGTTCAGTCTTAGAAAGATATAAGTTATTGAATCTAAGGCTTTCCTGTGACCACAAATTCTTTTGCTTGTAGTCAGGAAGATTATAGCTGCAATATCTTGACCAACAATATTGTACTTAAAATTGCTATAATTGGTAAATACAGTATTGAGATATAGTGTTTTTAACTCCTTCTTTTTGATAAAACTTAGTTTGATTAACTAGATCAACTAGATCAATTTCCATTATAAAATGAAATACGATTGGCAGTCAATATAATTCACTGACAAATCAATTTCCCAAGAACTTCATTTATCTTGAACGTTATTTCATGTTGAAAAAAATTTAACCTGACCCAGCAGACTGAAGTTAGGATATGTCAAGGGGGTATTAGATAGGGGCAGGCAGTAAATTGAAGGGCATGGGAAATCTCATGATTGGAGGTTCTGTGCTGAATGACTAACACTTGCTCATCATTGACCAGTCAATGAGGGAACATTTTCTAAGCAGCATTGTGAATACATAAAGGTAAAGGTTCCCCTCGCACATATGTGCTAGTCGTTCCCGACACTAGGGAGCGATGCTCATATATCTGCTCATAAAGAGAATTATGAGCAACTAAATACCTCAACAATTTATTTCAGTAAGTCTCTGATTGAATCAATCAATTCAGTTTCAAAATAAATCAAAGTGAATTCTCAATCAGTGAGCTAAATTCTGTTATGTATTTATATTGGCTAATGAAGTTAACTGCAGACTAATAGTTATCCAAGTAAACAGGCTTTACTGAAGATGCTTTTGAACATAGGATCAAGTTGAACCCTATTTGATGCTCCAAAAACAGTAGAGTAGCTTCATTTTCTTCTTGTTTGTCACAAGAATATTAAATAGAATGCTTACATATGGGGCTTTATTATTTATTTAAATTTAATTTAATTTTTATTATTTATTTAAATTTAATTTAATTTTAATTTAATAGATTGAATTAATTATATCATTAACAGAATCTATAAATAGCATTAAACTGAACCCCAGTGATATGGAATTGTTCTTTAGTTCGTATGAGAATTCTGAGTTTTGCTTATGATAAATGGTAATTAGCTGCTGATGCTGTAACCCTTTATTGCTTAACTTCATTATGTAATGAGGCACATATTTTTTGAAATGTCTTATAGGCTGCTATCACCTCTGTGAGTTGATGAGTTGTAGTAATGTATTCTGGCAGAAGCACTTATGGAAATGACAAGAAAACAGCTGTTGCAAATATTAATTTGTTTTCTGATGCACTCCAGAATATAATTCAGAAAGTACTGCTGAAAGTGAAGGAAATTTGAACATTAAGAAAATGTTCAATTTCTTAAAAAAACAGTCAGATGAGCAAAAGATTTTCCCAACACAAAATGTACTCTTTCTCTTGAGTTTGGTCTTCTTTATATTTAATCATTGTCCCATTTTTTCACAGTGCTCCTTGACTTTCAGTATTAAAGTTTGAATATCGTTTATATTTTCAACAATCAGAATTATATCATCAGCATAATGCAGCCCATTGATGTTTACGCCTTCAGTTTTTTTTTTTAATGCTGATTTTCCAATCCAGTGTAGCATGTCTTATTCTGTCCATCCCATTGATCAGACCAAATCAAGATATTAACTGCACAGGAAGATTCAAACTACTTTTATTTGGATTGGCTGTAATCACATATTTTAGAGAATCTGCTGTACCTCCTCCTACTTATATTGTACTCCACAGAAAAAGAGACACTTTCAAACAGTACCTCATTGTTCTGGACTTAAAAATGTTTTATTTCTTACTATCTACATATTTCATCCAGTCTGTGGCTTCTTCACCTATGATAAGTTTATCACGACAATAATAAAACGTTGTAGAATTTCCATTTTTCTAACATTCCACAGGTTGCTATGACAAATAAATAAATAAATAAATAAATAAATAAATAAATAAATAAATAAATAAATAAAGTCTTACCTTGGAATTTGCAGATGAGTTTGATCTGTTTCACAGTCAGGCAATATAATCAATGAAGCACTTTGAATCTCTATTTTTGGTTTGTATTTTGGCTTTTTTAATTATTCAGTATGCATCAGCAATAATATCTTGTGTTTCTTGGCTTCTTCTAAAGCCAGCTTGAACATTTGGCATATTATTTTCCATGCAGTGTTTTAATCTGCATTGAGGGTCCTCAATATTATTTTGCCAAAGTGTGAAATTAAGAACATTGTGTAACAGTTTGCACACTCTATTAAATCTCCTTGGGGGGGGGGGTATTATTGGTATATGGACTGACCTTTTTCAATCTGTTAGCTACTGGATGATATAGTTTATAGAACCTTTATAGATACTTTTCTTGCTATATTTTTATAAATATTACATCAATAATAATTCCACCTCAAGCATCTTATGTGCCTGTTGTCCCATATAGGTGGAATGCTTGAGGTGGAATGCTAGCTTTACCTTGGCAACTAGAATAATCTTCATGCCTTCAGTGACTCTGATGGGATTTTATTTTTTTGGCATGAACTTCATTCTTCACTTACTTCTCCGAGGAACTCCCAGCCACCACAATGAGGCAGCACAGCAGGACTTGGAGTATCAAAAGATATAAATCTTTTATTAGGTAAAGGGTTTAATTGAGATTTAAGGAGAACCGGAGAAAAGGAAAATATCAGGATCCCTCAATTTTCCTGGTAGGTATACAAATACACAATATAGGGAGAATAATACAGGTAGAACAAATGTAGAAAGAAACTGCTCAGATCAGTCTATACTATAAATCAAATGAAAGCATCATTATCTGCATCTGGCTTGTTTCCCCAGATGTCAATATTTTTTTTCTCATTCTCCAACCTTCCTCTGTGTTGGGTGATTTTTTTCCTTAGAAGAAGCTTATCTGAGGAAAGATGCCCTCTTCTTCATACTGAAGACAAACAAAAAAACTTCTCCATTTTCTTTCTATATTCTACATTTCAAAACCTGCTGCAGCTAGCTTCAAAGTGTTTGGAGGCATTGGGGATAGAAATGATGCCATGTGAAATATAAGAACCTAAAATAGTCCTGATAATTCAAGCCAAGTTCAGCATTTGGCTTCTCACAGTAGCCATCTGGATGCCTCTGGGATGCTCACAAACAGAAGCTGAAAACGTATCTTTCTCCCATCAATGCGGCTCTATAACTAATACTATGGGAATATTTATTCCAACTCAGAGGTTCAGCACCAACAGCACTTGGTAGGTTTGTCCTTCATCCAATCCCACTTTAAAACCAGCCAGGTAGGTTGTTGTTCATCAACCACTTCTTGTGGTAATGAATTCAATAAATTAATCATGTTCTATGTGAAGATGTACTTTGTTTTAAATTCTAAATCTCCTAATTAACTTTTTTGGATAATACTTGATCCTAGTAGTCTGAGACTAAGAACTAAAAATTCTCCTCTTTCTCCATGTTATCCATGATTTTATACTTTTGCATTACAGGCAGTCCTCATTTAGCAATCACAGTTGGGGCAGGCAACTAGATCATTAAGGGAAGCAGTCACAAGTGAAACCATGACTGTGCTTATTATCTTATTTCAGCTTTTCTTTGCTTTACAGATAGGTGAAAATTGTGAATGGAGGACTGGTCATAAAGTTATAATGGCAAATGGTTACTGTACTAGGCAGTAACTAAACAAGAGGTAATTGTCCCCAGTCTGTCATTTTAGATATAAAGTCTCAAGGATTCTAGCCTTGTCTCAAAAGATAGGTATTCAAATCCATGACCATTTTGGTTCAACTTTCCTGCACTTTTTTAAAGCTTGCTCAAATGAACCAATCAGACCCATGTATAATGCTCCAAAAGCTATAAACAAATCTATATACCCGTATTTTTCGGAATATAAGACGTGTTGAGGAAAAGAAAAAAAAGAAATCTCCCTCTGCCTCTGAGCAATTTTGCCTCATTGCAGCAAACAGCAAACAGCCTGCTTTATTTTCATTTTTGTTTTCACCATAGCTTGATTAGCACAAGGGAAAAAAAATCTGCTCCAGCAATTTACCTCTTTGCAGCAAGCAGCAGAGCCCTGCGGAAAACAGCTGAGAGCAAATCAGCTGAGAGTCGGGAGGCCGATCCAATCAACTCGTGCTAATTAGCCTGTGCTGAAGCTGAAAGGAGCTGTTTTTTCTTGCTGTTTGCTTGCAAGGAGGTAACTGCTGCGAGGCAGAGGCCAAAGGGTGGTGGCCAGAGGGTAGGCGGGGCTACATTAGATGTATAAGACACACCTAAATTTTCACCCCCTTTTAGGAAAAGGTGCGTCTTATACTCCGAAAAATACAGTATATTGCAGTATTAACAATTTTATTTTTGCTTGCTTTTGTATTGATCACTAGCATGGAATTTGTCTTTTTCATAGTTGCTGCAAACTGAATGTATTTATTGAACCATTCACAGTGACCTCCATATCTTTTCCCTGATCAGACCCTATCAGTGCATATTGATTCAGTGCATATTGTGCATATTGATTTATTTGTTCAGTTCCAATAAGTTCAACTTACACTTACAACATTGGAGCTGCATTTGCCTTTGGGTTCACCATTCACCCAAAAGCCTCCTTAGATTTTCCTTAGGTTGGTGCCTACTGATGTTTTGGAAATAGCAGCCAGCACTGGGAAGACTGCTCTGGCTATAAGACATTGATTCACACAATACACGAAATTATGATTTATTGAAAAAATTAGATATATTCACACAGCACATTAGACTATAGATAGATTACAATGTAGTTTAAGATTTACAAATAAGGATATTGTTTGCATCTGCTACAAAGAGATATTTTATTATTCTCACATTTCCTCTTTCCTTCCTTTGGATAGGAAAAAAACTTCTAAATTAACAAAGGACAATAAGAAAGCAGGATATTTCCATAGTGTGACAGGT
The DNA here is from genome assembly GCF_059756535.1 of Pantherophis guttatus. Lineage (NCBI taxonomy): Eukaryota > Metazoa > Chordata > Lepidosauria > Squamata > Colubridae > Pantherophis > Pantherophis guttatus. The sequence continues at coordinate 43,952,699 of NC_142068.1, forward strand.
TTCTGATTATAAAAAAAAAAAACACCAAGGTTGACTTTTATGTTTTATTAATAAAAATAACAAACCAATTCACTTCTCTATTTCTATTAATATGGATGCAGATACACAAAAATCCTCTGCTGTTCCACTATCATTTAGTAATAAATTAATACAACATTACCCTAAGCCATCTGAGATCTCCCTAATGGACCCAGAAAAAAAGAAGCAATTATAATGATTTCTCAGGACAAAAAGGGAAATAAGCTGGAAATAGCTGAACAATGAGACACAAGGCAATCACGAATTGCCCTTGGATTATCTGCTGCCTCAAATACTTGAGGGCAGCCTCAGACTGTCACCAAGCCTTGTTTGTTTGCTTATTACAGAGCCCCGAAGGCTGCCTATAGTTGAACAAATTGTGGGTTTTATCATGTTCCAAATATGCCATCTGCTAATAAAACACAGAATGTTGCCATTCAGTCAAACAACTGTTAATCTGGTTAATATTACTTTTCCAGCAGCCAATTCTTATTTTAGTTTCCAATTAAAAGCCAAATATTAACTGTAGCTCTCTATGGTACTTTCTGTGAGTTTCTTTTGGAGGTCTTTGTGGTTATAGTTATGCAGCTGGAGTAACACAGGTTTCCTCAGATGCATTTGCTGATCTGGTTAGTTCTGCAATAACTGTTTTCTCCTTTTCTGTGATAAGGAAAATGGCATGACCATCATCTTCCCCTACTTCAGGAGGGATTTTCATGGCTTAAACTTCCAGAGAAATCATGAATTTTTAAGCCAGCCCACTTTACCCATCAAATTCAGGTAGTAGCCAGGGCCAAAGCGTCTTGATACCTCTCACTCTTGCTAACACATACCTTCCTGCACCACCACTTATTTCCTCATTTTTTAAGTACAGTAGTAATGGGCATAGCCTGAGGATCCCAATCTTCAGGACGCCTTCCATGATAACAGCAAGAGATTGTGGGAAAGCAATGTAACACTGGCACAAATATTAAAAGATACCAAGAAAATCAATCAATGGCTTGTCTCCTAAATGTCAACTTAGCCCTAGTGAAGAGGGATTTGAGGAGAAGCCCTTGAAGTCAAAGAGGCTCTGCCCTAATTATCTTACTATATATGAAACCAGAAAACTCCTACTACAGTTTCAAAGGATGATGTCAAGCAGTATGCGGATGAACAAGATCAAGGAAGCAAGAACTACAGAGATTTCAGTAAGGTGTCTTGAATGCCAATTGGAATAAATATGAAACCCTAGAAACTGTAATAGAAATTTTCCTGCCTTATTTGTAGTGAGTTAATTAAAGTAGAATTTCCTTGAATGAGTTAAAAGATTTTTCTCCATCTGGACTTGGTTGCAACTTAGGGGATAAACTTGTCACTCCTTTTGCCTGCTGTGTATCCCTTGATTGTTGATGTTTGTGTTCTCCTCCATTCCTTTCTCAGCTTCTCAACAATCTCTTCCCAAAATCCTACTGGCTAATTCTATAGCTAGAGCAGAAGGAGATATTGATTAAGAGCACTGGCCAAAAGGGTTTGTGCAAATATTTTTTACTTGTTCAATACTGGAACTCAAGAGACACATTTCTATTTCATTCCCAGAAAAACATGCAATTACATACATGTGTAATAATATTTTTTTTTACCCCACTAGTTTAACGCCCATAACGAATCTCACAACCTGAAATGTGATATACAGTATCTGACAGTTCAAATTACCTCCACAGCTTGAATATCCAGTACTTATCATTGGCCAAATATACATACAGCATGCAACTCTTTTACTACTTTTTCTGAAATAATGATAGAGAGATCAGCCTGGTAATAACACCCAGACCATTGGATATGCATGCACGGAGCTGGCAAGGTTACCTGTAACAACATAGTGACACAACTCAATGACACAAATTGGTGGAAAATAGTTGCTAGGAAGTGACTCAGCACAATAGCATACAGAACTATATACTAAGGGGAGTAGAAGAAATTTAAATGAAGGTGTGTACTTTATAGAATTATTTTCTGGTTCATACATGGCTACAAATCACTTGTAACAAGAATAACAGTTGATTAGCAATATAGAGTCTTATGAGCGCTAGATCAGGGGTGTTGCGGCCTGTGAGTTGTGGCCCATACGCGGCCTGTGCAGTTAGTAGCTGATTCAGACAGCGAGGAGGCTGATGTGGTGCTGCGCCAGTAGCTGGCACTCGAGTCGGACAATGAGAAGGCTGGAGAAGATGTGGTGCCAGAGGCGGGGATTCAGCCAGGGCCTTCAGAACCTCTAGAAGCTCCCTTAAGTGAAGAGGACGAAGAAGAGAAGCCTCTTCTCGATGCATGGGCGTGCAGAGCTGCCAAAAAGCAGGAGTGGCTCCTCAGGAGAAGGTCTCCTCGAGAGTAAGGCTTGGGCTAATTGGCCACTCCCTTAGCCTATTTAAGGAGGAACGCCAACTGAAGCAATTTGCAGGGAACAACTTCGTTCATATACCTTCGTGTCTTGTCTTGCTTATCTTATCAGCTTCCTGTAAATTGCTTCTGGGCATTCTGCCAACCACAGTAAGCTTTCAGTATTATTCTTTGAATTTTTGGCGGCTGTTAATGCAGTTAATTAACAGCCGTTGTTGTAAAATACTGGTTTATTTAGTAAACTAAGGTTTGAATGGACTTTGTGTGTGCTGTGTTCTTTGGGATCCATAGCTGGGGCAGAACAGTGAGCCGGATGCGTCAAGTGCTGGCCCCATCCCTGCCCGGTTTAGCGAAGGGGGGAAAAGTCCCAATGATGTCGCCATGATGACGTGAGTTTGACACTCCTACTCTAGATTATACTCTGAAAACCTGGATTTTTAGCCATTTGGGGCTATAAGGCATAATACAGATCAATTGGTTCAAAATAGCTTGTCGTCAGAAAGGGACACAAGAAATTCAAGCAGCCATTGGAAGAGCAGCATGTCCCCACTATAGTGCTGATTGCTGCAGGAGTTCTTAGTATAGCTTCATCTAGAAAATCATGACACTCCATTGCTTTAACGTAACCAATTTGCTGGTATTAAGTGCATTTGCACACACAGTGGGTATCATAAACTTCCACAGGTAGGGAATAACTGAACTCATCACTTTAATCCAACCACTCCTATTACCCAACACAGTTAAGATCTGAATCTAAACCACTCATTCTTTTAGCTCTACATGCTATAAATATCTGCACCAGGAACTGCTGATATGATTGAATGCAAAGCACTAAACCGTTACTGCAGTAAATAGCACCATCTAGGGATATCCATTTAGGAGATCTATCTATGAATAATGTTTGACACTGAGTAAATTTACGTACAAAACAAATTATGTGTGTATATACCAGGCTATCTGTGTAGCTTCAATAAAGCCCAGATATGGTATCAAATCTGATTTTTTTTAGTTTATATATATTTACTGCTTTCTCTAGGCAGTGATGGCAATGCACAAGTGTTCCATTTCCAGTGATATCCTAATAGAACAACACTGTGAGATAAGATAAATAGAAAGACAATGAACATTGATGAGAACCTAAATCTTGCTTTCAAAGTTGTTTCATCATGTTTTTCATTAGATTGCTTCATATTGGTGACAAGTACATTCACCCAAAAAGTCCATCTGTTCAGAACTTTGCTTCCATACGTTGCTACTATCTAATGAACATTGTTCAGCAGAAAATTTCCTAACTCTGGACTATTTATTTATTTGCTTGCTTGCTTACAGCCCACACTTTGTCATGCTGCCACCATTGTGTAAACAGTGAACTGTGCAAAGCAACTGATGGCTTTTAACAGTGGCAATGCCAATTCAGAGTTCAAGGAGTTGAAAGTCACATATCTGAAGTGTACCCAGGTGCTGAAGTTTGCATTATGAGTCATGTGAAACAGTAGTGGGTTCCAACCGGCTTTACTGCCGGTTCTCTTTGTGCACGCGCTTTATGCACGATTTTTATATATCCAACCACCAAAAAAGGTTAATTTTGGATCAAAGATTTCTCTATGGTAGAACTTCAATTCTTCCTAAAGCATTTGGACCAGTTATTATTCATAGTTTGGAAAAACTGTTAAAACTTTATTCTCCTTGTTTTTGAGTTAATAGCTGTTACATACTGTATATTGAATAAATTATCTTCTGGTTTCTGATTTTACCTCTTACAATGTGTGAACTGTCTTAAAATGGTTACTGTATTTTTCAGAGTATACGACGCACCTACCTTTTTTGGTGAGAAAAAAAAGGAAAAGAAATCTCCCTCTGCCTCTGAGCAATTTTGCCTCGTTGCAGCAAACAGCAAACAGCCTGCTTTACTTTCATTTTCAGCATAGCTTGATTAGCACAAGGGGAAAAAAATCTGCTCCAGCAATTTACCTCCTTGCAGCAAGCAGCAGAGCCCTGCGCAAAACAGCTGAGAGCAAATCAGCTGAGAGTCGGGAGGCCGATCCAATCAACTTATGCTAATTAGCCTGTGCTGAAGCTGAAAGGAGCTGTTTTTTCTTGCTGTTTGCTTGCAAGGAGGTAACTGCTGCGAGGCAGAGGCCAAAGGGTGGGGGTCAGTGGGTGGGCGGGGCTACATTTTGTGTATAAGATGCACCTAAATTTTCACCCCCTTTTAGGTCCGAAAAATACAGTAATTGTCTTTACATACCAGTACACTGTGATCTTAAAGAGAATTCCAAAAATTTTGATAAATGCAAGGTTAAGTATTTTTTTTAAAGACTCGACAGATGATTCCACCTCTATCTGGAAAACTTAATGTTGGCTGAAGACTGAGTGGCTGTTTTATGTCTGATTAATGTCAGAACATATTTTCAATGCTTCTTGAAATCATAAGCACAGTTCTTTGAAAGCTATCAAATAAAATGCAACCCATCTAAATATGTACTTCTCAAGAATCTATCATTATTTTACATTAAAAGGTTTAAAGACATTCTTGTTTTTTGTTATGTTTTTTACCTAATTTGTGATTATTTTAAATAATACTACTCACTTCAGGACTGATGATTTGTTTCATAAATGAGAACTTTTACTTAAGAAGTGAAAGAGCAGAAACCACTTGCAGGTATTATCATTCCTGCTTGCTGAATGTAGTATATGTTAAATGCTTTTAAGTATTGACATTTCTACATCAGGCTCACAGCTCTTCCTTTCAATCAGGTGTCGATTGTCTATTTTTAATATGCAGAAACAGAAGCAGATCAAAGCAATGATTGGAACCATGAATGTCTAATTTTTTGTAAGGAATTCACCTGCATAAGGTTATGTTCACTGTTTGCAGAAGCAGATCGATGTTGCGCTATCAAATTTTAAAGCAACTTTTTTAAACTTAACTATTTTTAGCAACTCCTGTTTAACAGATATCATAGGATTTTTTTATCCAAAGCTCAGAAATTCCGATAGTAACAAAACTTTGAGAAACCCTGAGAAAACAATTTGTAATGAATCTAAAAATGAGAATGAAAATTTTCTCTTTTAATAAAAAGTATCCTCATTTTTCTAGATAAAAGAAGCAGTTTATGCAAGGGGGGAAAAATCCAGGATGAGGAATTTATTATTCTTGGATATGTGTTTTTGAGGAATTGAGGGGGGGAATACCCAATGCCTTTAGTACTTAATTCTATAATGGGTATGATATCTGTGTTTTATTTATGTAGCCCAGAAGATTGTAGTAAAGTTGGGGGACGAAGATACAGGAAAACTTACACAAATTCTTGGGAGTTGGTAAGAGAGCTAAAGAAATAATTTATGTGCCACAAATCTGGATGCCCAGGCTCTGTAATTAGACAGCGGTGGAATCAGGATGTAGTTAATGAATGAAAAGTAACTTTCAGGATAAAGATAAGAGGCTTCTTAGCAGGCAGCATGGAGCCTGCAATGAAATTAGAAGTGGAAATCATCCAAAAGCAGAGGGAGGTTATCCTGAGGTATTGAGGAAATCTGAAACAAAGAGTTTGGGGAAAGGAAATCAACATGATTTAATGGAATCAAAACAAAGCTATGGGAGTTGTGGGTACAACCTGTACATACTCCCCACAAACAGAATCCGTAAAAAGAGGTGAGGCCAGTTAACCAGAAGAAATGTCTAAGGAACAGAAAAGGAAATAGCTGCCGAAAAGAGGAATACAACCTAAAAAAATAAGGAGTCAGGGTTTTAAGGTAAAAGAGACAAAAATATTACTTAAATAAAAAAGGAGTGGTTTACAATGTCAGCACATTGCCCTCAACAATCTGGGTACTTGTTTTACTAACCTCGGAAGGACCAAAGACTGAGTGAACCTTGAATCTCATCAGAATCGAATTCCTGGCTATGGGCAGAGTTAGCCTGCAATACTACATTCTAACCACCACACCACCAGGGTTCTTGTAAGGAGAGAAAGTATTCAGGGAGAGAGAAAAATTGCAAGGTTTTTCTCCAGCCATGATTGTGTCCTGTTTGCATGCCTCCCTGCATATGTGTGTGTTTGTGCACACATTTATTGTGCACACATTGTATGAGTGGAATGGCTTGCACAAGTGTACATTATGGGAGAAAAAAACCCAACTCAATTATTTGCTATATTAAAAAGTAATTCCTAATGTTATCTCTGCCTATACAAATGCTGTCAAACAAAACACTTAACACTAGGGCTGTTCGAAATATTCATAACTTTTCATGATTGGTATCTATATGCAGTTTATTTAGATACATTTTTAAAGAAACGTATCTAAACAAATTGCATATAGATATCCAAACATTGAATTTTATTTCATTTATAGCTACACTCAAATGATTAGCCAAATTATTTTATTATTTCTCAGATATTTTATTTTTACTTTCTCCTTTAATAACCTTAGAAATTACAACCTGATGGTAATTTTTGGAAGTCTGTAAGAGGTACAGAGACCTTATTTGACCCATGAAGTTCAACTCTAATATTATGATTTGTCTCAGTCTTCAAGGAAAGCTGCTGTACCTAAATTATTTAAAGTGCCTGGATCATAGAAGTGTCTGTTGATGTAATGTTGCAGCTTGATACTCAAGTGACTCTTCTATCTTTTTAAAAATGAAATGCTATGCAAAAATAGGATTTAATGGATCCTTGCAGGTAAAGCAGAACACTAGCTGAAAACAGTCCGTTTTGTTAAGCCATAGCATGAAGAAGTAGAGAATAAAGACCTAACCTTTGCTTGAGCTTCACTTTAAGTTGTTCCACTCATTATCCACTCTTTTGCTGGATGGGGATGGGGGGGTTCTTCTATAATGTAGATTCCTGCAAGCAATTAGTAAGCTCCCACGCATACAACTCAAAAACTATTTTGCAGGTTCTTCCCTCTCTGCAAGAGAGAGAGAGACAAATAAAAAGGCATACGGACATTATGGGGATGAGGATAATATGATTTGTAACTAGATATATAAGCAATGTTAAAAATGTAATCTAAAATCAGTCTAATGCATTTGCTGTTCATAAGATACTATAATACTATAGATACTACCTGGCTTGCAAATCAATGGTTTGATTTCAGGTTTTGGGCAAAGGAGGGAGGTTGCTGAATAAATGATGCTTGTGAATGGGTTGTCATCATATATAAGTAAACTTTTGACACTGATTATTTGACTCCCAGGCAATTTTTTGACATGAGCACTCATTTCTATTTTCATCTCTGTATAGAAGCTCTCTGTATAGGTTTTACAGACTTTTATATTAAGTGGCTCCGTCCTCTACATTATAAGCTTTTTCGTGTCGGTGTGGGTGTGGGTGTGGGTGTGTATACACACCGTATATCTGTTCCTGATTCTGCTGTATAGCTTCTTTAATGTACAATATATTAGTATTATAAATCTCTGCTACTTCAGTCACCTTTCAAAACATATTACAATTTTATTTATTTTCCTTTAGCTTTACCAAGAAAGCAATAAACATGCATCAGTCATTGAATCTGCCACAATTGATAATGATGAAATCCTTTTATTGTCCAGAAAGTGTATCTCATGCTTTCTCCATGACTGAACAAAACAGAAAGTCAAATAGTCCAAGGTAGTGATAATAAGACTAATCCACAGTTGTCAAGTGGATGCCTATAAACTGATGTACTATTGATGAAAACAAATTAATCATGCATTAGTTATTAGTCCTATTATTGTTGTTTGTAACAATGATACATTCAGAGCCTTATGACAATGGTGAATTTTAATAGCGGTACAACTTTATACTTGCTGTTTCACAACCCAAATCCATTATATTCTGTAATAATAAGGTACCTTTTCTTGTTTCTTCCTTTCCTCAGATAAAGTCCTTAGCTTTTATTCTTTTTATTTAACACATTTAAAAGCACAACCATTAAAAAAAAATTTAAAAACAAACAAAAGGAAGCTATTAAAGAAATTTACAAGCTACCAGTATATAAAATTGAATAAAATCTTCAAGGTAACTTTTAATTAGTGTTGCGCATAAAAGGAATTAAAATAATTATTAAAACCAACTCAATATTAATTTATTGAATTTATATGTCTACCCAATTGAAACTCTGTGATTCTGCCTAATTATATAATAGATATAATAGATCCAAGAAGCAAAAGAAGATTAACATTTCCATTAAAATCCAAGAGATTAATAAATGACCAGAAACTCACAGATAAAAATTCAATCATTCCGATCACAAGGCCTGAGGCAAAACCAAGCTTTTACCCTCTTTGTAAAGATCAACAAAGTCAGGACAATCACAATTCAGGGGGAAGTTCTTTAAGAGGGCAGGTTTGTGCCATAGCAGAAAAGACAACTGGGCAAATGAGGCTGTATAGGTTATAACCAGCAACTTGAATTTCACCCGAAAGCCTGGAGGAAGCAAATGCAGTTTGAATGATGTTATGTGTATGTTGCAATATTTTCAGGATCAGACTCAATAATATTAGTAAGAGTTAAAGGTTTAAATATATTTCCTTTTATTTACAATAGGCATTCTATATTCACTGAATATTCACAGATAGAAGCGAGGAAAAGGGTGTAGGTGGCTCCTTATATATACAATGGGTGGAGCTATAAGTAGGAGTGGTGAATTATGAATACATTAAGAAGTGAAGAATAAGTTAACCCCTGATACCCCGTTCATATATTATTTACACATTAGAGAATAAGGCATTTACATCTGACAAATCCCCCTCTAAATGCCGATTCGTTATACAACACCAATTACACTCAGATTCAGGACAATACAATACATACAACTTGGAAGTTAAATATTTGTGTTGCTTAGAAGGTAAAGGCTTTGTCAATATGTCTGCTAATTGTTCTGAAGTATCACAATGCACTGCTTTAATAAATCCATCCTGAGATAATTGTCTCACATGTTTAAATTTTATATCTATATGTCTGGACCTTTGTCCAATGGCATCAGATCTAGATATTTCAATGGCTGCTTTATTGTCTTCATGCATAACAAAAGGCAAAGCAGGTTTTTTCCAAACATCTGAAATTAAATCATTAAACCATACAAGGTTATTTGCAGCTTTGGATAAACAAACATATTCCGCTTCTGTCGTTGAAGTGGCCACTAGTTCTTGTTTACCAGTGTACCAGTAAACTGGACAGTCATTTAAGAGAAATATATAACCAGATGTACTTTTTCTACATGAGGTGTCTCCAGCCCAGTCCGCATCTGCGTAACATGTAAGCTTTGGTTCTTTATTGTCTTTAGGTTCTAATATTAGGCAAAAGTCTAGTGTACTTTTCAGATATCTTAAAATTCTTTTAACAGCTTCCCAGTGATACATTGTTGGTTTGCTGACATGTCTGGATAATAAATTGAGTGGTAAGGCGATATCTGGTCTAGTCCAATTAGATATATAAAGAAGTGAACCTATGATTGATCTATAAAATGTGTTATCCTTGAATTCGGGGGAAGATTCATCAGTATTTCTTAGAAAATCAGTTTGCATAGGAGTATCACAAGGTTTGGCATTGTTTAAATTGCATTTATTTAAAAGTTCTACAATCTTATCTCTCTGAGTAAGTTTGAATCCCCTTCTAGTCTTATTAATTTGGACACCAAGATATTTGTTTACTTTACCTAGAGATTTTAACGAGAAATGTTCATTTAGTTTAGTTACAAAAGTTTCTCTTCTCTCTTTATGTTTTCCTATGTATAAAATGTCATCCACATAAATCAATACAAATTCAATGTAATCATCATCCTTTTTGACAAAAAAGCAGTTATCAGCAGTAGTAGCATTGAAGTCCATGGTTTTAAGTACTTTCACTAAACAATCATACCATCGTTTACCAGATTGTTTTAACCCGTATAAACTCTTGTTTAACAACCAAATTTCATTTTTGTTTGTGTATTGACTGTGAGGTGCTCTTACGTATATTTCCTTATCTAGTTTAGCGTGTAGATACGCAGTCTGTATGTCATATTGAAATACATCAAGGTTGAGTGCTGATGCTACCACTAGAGCTGTTTTGACACTCTGTTCTTACTGTGGGGGAATACGTGTCAGTATAGTCCTCCGGATATTTCTGTGCATAACCTTGTGCAACTAGTCTAGCTTTGTATAGAGTATTGCCTCCCTCTAAGTTCTTAATTTTATATATCCACCTGGTACCAATAATTGTTTTATCCTTAGGTGCAATTGCAGGTGTAAATACATTTAATCCTTGTAAACTTTCCATCTCTTTTTTCATCGCTAATTCCCATTTTTCCTTTTCTTCACGAGGGAGTTTTAACACTTCCTCATATGTATTGGGTGTTGTTGGCTCACCATCCATATGCATTACGTAATCCTTGTATTTATTTGGCATTTGATTTCTGGTGTTTCTAATGTTTTTTTCAGGTTTACTATCGTTATCATGCAAATATCTTGCTTCCTTTTTTGTTAATGTGTCTGTCTTAATTTTGTGTTGGCTATTTGTCCAAATTTTGGTTTTGTTCTTATTTTTGTTGATATTTTGCTTTTCTATGATCCCTTCTTCATGAGATTTTGTACCTTTATATTTATTTGGAAATATTTCATTAAGATGTAATTTAGACCAGTTAGCCTGTTCATGGAACACAGCTGTTCTGGAGACTATAAATTTGTTATTGTTATCAATGAATCTGTACCCTTTAGTACCGGTTTCATATCCCATAAATCTGAGTCTTCTGGATACGTTTTCTCCCTTTCTTCTTAATTGTTTAGGTATGTGTACGTCTGCAGTGACTCCAAATATATGCATGTGTGCTAATTTTGGTTTTCTATTATACATCACTTCATATGGTGTCTTATTTACAATGCTGGACCATGTTCTATTTTGTGTGTAATTTGAATAATGTAAGGCTTCTGACCAGAATTGTTTGCTTAAGCCAGCATCTTCCAATGTGCATCTAATCATGGTTTGTAATGTGGAATTTTTTCTCTCTGCAATCCCGTTCTGGAACGCAGAAAATGGACTAGATGTGTAATGTAACATTCCTTTGTCTTTTAACCATTGGGAGAATTCTTTAGACATGAATTCGCATCCCCTATCTGTCATAATTTGTTTTATTTTGATGTTGTGTTGTGTTTCTATGCGTTTGTAAAATTCTTTAAATTTTTGAAATGTTTCATCTTTGTGTTTTAATGTATAAACAAATCCATAACGGCTATAATCGTCCACTATTGTCAGGAAGTAACGTTTTCTATAAGTGATTGATGGAGTTAATGGACCAACTAAGTCCATGTGCACTAAATCAAAAATTTTGTTAGTTGATCTAGTAGATTTTCTTGGCCTGGGGCTAGTTTTTAGTTTTGTAGATTTACATACTGAGCATTCCAAATAGTTTTCACAATTTTTTATTTTAACACCTTCTGCGTGTTCAGTCATTTTTTGTACTACAGGAAAACTAGCATGTCCTAACTTCCTATGTAAGATGTGAGCACACTCATCATGAATTGGCTTACCTATTTTTGGTTTTTTTTCATTGTGTGCATCTTTGTGATCATGAGATGTTTTACACTCATCATTGTCACTATTGCTAATATTTTCATCATCTACTTCAATACAATCTTCCATATTTGAGTCAATGTTATGCAACCATTTTTCCTTAGTTATCAGATAAGGTAGGCCTCCTTTAATCATCACTGTGCCTATATTTATTTTATTCTTCTCCAAAATCGCTTTTCCTTTTGAAAAAACAATGTTAATGTCAGAATCTCTACTTAGTTTTATAGCACTTAGTATGTTATGAGGTATCTCAGGTATTAGCAATACCCCCTCTATTTTTCCTAGACCAGGCAAGGTTACATTCCCTCTACCTAATACTTGCACCTTTTCTTGGTTAGCTACCTTTATTACAAATTTATCTTCTGCAAATGAAGACAATATATTTTTGTTATTAGTGGTGTGATTAGTTGCTCCAGAATCAATAAGCCAATTATTGTTCTCATTTTGCTGTATGTTAGTGTTGTCTTGTTTATTTAGCCCGTTCAGTGAGCCAGATTTTCTATCCTTTGAATTATCTCTGCCCCCTCTATTCTCTTTGTAATTTGGTGGGCTCCTATATCTATGTCTATCTATGGAAGACTGTCTATAATTGTATTTGTTTCTATATTCTGACCTATGCCTTTCTCTTGAAATTTTGGGACAGTCTCTTCTATTGTGTTCCCTGGATCCACAATTGTGGCATTTAAATGTTTCATTATATTTTTCTTGGAAAGCTACTTTCCTATATGGTTTGTGTTCTGTGTGATTGCTAGAACGATTCCTTCTTGAATTGTCTTCTGCTATCAATTTATTGGATAGACTTTCTATGGATAAATATCCTAGATTGATAGTGTCTAAATGTGACATAAAATTGTCCCATGATGAATCAAGTGAGTTGATAATAACACTTTTCATTGTTTGGTCTGAAATCACCTCCCCCCTCAAATGCAGCTCAGCTCTTATTTTGTTTAAATATATTAAATGCTCACTTATGGAAACCCCTGGTTTTACCCTAGATGAAAAGAAATCTTTAGACATCCTTGTGGTGGTAGCTACACTGTCACTGTGAAACAAATTAAACATGCATTGAATGATTTCTGAAACAGTCAGATTTGGCTTAATGCTATGATACATTGCAGGAGACACACTAGATATTATTAAGAAAAATGCTCTATGGTGTAAACAATCTATTTTTAGAGTCCAAGGTCTTTTTGGGGGACTAGTGATAAAAAAATAATAAGTTGTCCTTCATAAAGACAACCTGGAGCTGTTGATACCATTCTTGCAAATTAACGCCATCAACCCTTAGCTTTGGGAAGTCACTGGGTAAATTTCCGACATTATTGTGTCCATTACTTACAACCTGAGGTAGTCCGTGGTCTCGCAAGTGTAGAAAATTGCAAAACGGCATGGGGATGCTCGCAACGAGTCTGCATGGTCTCCTCGCCAGTTCATGTCTTCCCGGACCGTCTGCGTAGTTTTGCGCATGCGCGTTGTCCATTTCTTCTTTGGAGTCGTCGTGAAAGGTTCTCTCCATTGTGGCTCGCTCGTTCTGCTCCTCTTCAGATGAATCGGTCTCTGGTTCGATTTTGGGAGTCTTGACGACGGCGGCTGCTCTTCCTCTTCCCCTGAGGGCTTTGGTGCTTGCTTCGGTCTGTGGCGTAGGGCGGTACCGGCAGGGCTCTCTGGGTTCGGGCGTCGGCGTTCTCGTAGTCAGGATGGGAGCGGGCAGGTCTTGAGGCATCGGCTTGCTCGCTCGCTTCTTCGGTAGCTGTTTGTTAATTTTTAGTTTTGGCCCAAATGCAGCAAAAAGCGTTTTCATTGCTGATTTTATTTGGGAGTTTGTTGAATCATCTTCACTTTTTGATTCTGATTCTTCTGAGGAGTTTGAATCTTCTTTTTCATTTTCGTTGTTTGATAACGTTTTTCGCGCCAGAAATTTTGAATTGAGCATTTTGATTGGCTCTGCTTCGCTCACCCTGGAGGCCTGTTGAAACCAAGATGGCTGCCATTCAAAATTTCGCGCGGGATCACCGTTTTTCTTCTTCGTAATGACTTTCTCTGCAGTCATATCACTCACTATTTTTGGGTCTTTAGACTTTTCATTAGTGATGTTTTTCTCTCTCGCTGCTCCGCTGTTCTTCAGCATATCTTGGAGTTTCGCGATGAGGCTTTCATCATTCTTCTGGCTCTTTAATAGTTTTAATATCTCTGACCTGAGTTCGTTATTCTCTATTTCGATTTCCTTCTGGTCATCAATTTCATCTATTATTTCTTCGTCTTCAGTGGTGTATTCTTCGGATTCTCTCGAAATTGCGTTTGTGGATTCGTTGATTATTTCTTGTTCTGTTTCCATTTCTTTGCTGTAGGCCCTGGTGTTGGGCCTATCTTTCTTAGACATTTTTAAGTTTTTTATTGAGTCAATTAACCATCCTCTGCTACCAGCTTGTTGCAATATTTTCAGGATCAGACTCAATAATATTAGTAAGAGTTAAAGGTTCAAATATATTTCCTTTTATTTACAATAGGCATTCTATATTCACTGAATATTCACAGATAGAAGCGAGGAAAAGGGTGTAGGTGGCTCCTTATATATACAATGGGTGGAGCTATAAGTAGGAGTGGTGAATTATGAATACATTAAGAAGTGAAGAATAAGTTAATCCCTGATACCCCGTTCATATATTATTTACACATTAGAGAATAAGGCATTTACATCTGACAGTGTAAATAGGGAAATAGGATCATAACTACCTACATCACTACATTCTAGACAGTTGTAGCTTCTGGGCAGACTTCAAGGAGAGTACCATGTAGAGGACATGGCAGTAATCTACCCAGAAAATGATTAAAGAATGAACATAAAGCTAGCAGGGCCTCAGAATCCAGGAATAGGCCTAAGTGGCATGCATTGCCTTTGCAGCTGCAACTGCTGCTTGCTCAAGGTGTAAGTGGAGCAATGCAATGCAATCTAGAATCAAAGATGAAAAATCTCTAATCTCTTGAACCACAGCCACTCAGTGTTGGCAAGGTTGAGCCAAAGCCTGTTCATGTCTCCATCCAGGCCCCCACAGCTTCCAGACATTGGGAGAAAACCCTGATATAGTTAGTAAAGGTAGCCAGTGTAATAACAAATCATAAATCAGAATAAAGAATTATCAATGGTTTCCATCTCATTTAAAAGTTCTATCTTTATAATACATCAGGAACTGAATGCTCATATTCTCTTAATATGATAATAAGAGAAACTCAAAGTGCATACAATACAAATCCATACGTAGAATTACAGTAGATGGTTTCTGAGTCCTTTTTTTATATCTATATTGTTTTAAAAGGGGTTGTTTTTTTCCTACAAGCAAAATGTCACTGTTAGGATCTCACCAAAATTTTGTTAAGATGAAACTTTCTGAATTTTGGGCAGAAAGAGTAAACACCTTCTTTTATTCATTTTTTTCTAGAACTAGGCTGAAGAAAAAGTTTCTATGCAAAAAAAAAAAAAAAGCTTTGAATTCATAACAGAACATGTTGCCAGAAATAATGGTGAGCATAAAATATTTAGGAATTGCCATTTTATAATATACTAATAGTAGAAGAGTAAACAAATATTTTTGCTTATGATTAAAATAAATATTTTTTTTAAAAAAATTCAGCAAGCCTAAAATGCTTTGAGGCAGGGGTGAAATGTTCCCGGTTTGGACTGGATCGCCCAATCCGGTAGCGATGGCGGTGGGTGGTTTGGAGAACCAGTAGCAAAAATCCCTGTTCTCTCTCCCCCATGCCCACCTGAGCCGTGCAATCATCAGAGGCTATTTTTTTTACTTTTAAAAGCATTTTTACAACCTCATCAGCCAAAGAGGTTGTAGAAAAAGTGCTTTTAAAAGTCTCTGACGATCCCAGCTGAGTTGCCTGATCATCAGAGCCTTTTAAAAGCATTTTTTACAACCTCTTTGGTCGAAGAGGTTGTTTAAAAAATGCTTTTAAAGGGTTGTGATGATCCCAGTTGAGTTGCCTGATTGTCAGAGGCTTTTCTTTTCTTTTAAAAGCAAAAAAAAATGCTTTAAAAGAAAAAAAAGCCTCTTATGATCAGGCAACTCAGCTGGGATCATCAGAGCCTTTTAAAAGCATTTTTTTATAACCTCTTCAGCAGAAGAGGTTGTAGAAAAAATGGTTTTAAAAGTAAAAAAAAAAAGTTTGCCATGCCCACCCAGTCACATTACCCCCCCACCAAGTCACCGGTAGTAACAAATTTTACATTTCACCACTGCTTTGAGGTATTAATGTAGTATTATAAAAGATTAGCAAATTCTCGGTCTACAGTTAAGATATTAGGATTGTATCTTCAATAGTCATTTTAATCAGCATCTGACTAAATTTATATTGAGTTTGAATAATTTAGATCAGTAGGGAACTGATAAAGGATGCACAAGAATTATATTACAAAATTGTGGCCTTGGAAAATGGATTTGTATATGTTAAAAGATAGTCAAATGATTGAGACTGATATTTATGTTCAATATATAATAAACAATGGGTTTAAAGCAATGGTACTATTTCTGCTTAGCTTGACCTCAAATGCTATCCAAAAGACTTAAAAGATTTTTTCAAGCATTGCCTTCTTTTCTTTATTTAAAACAGTTCTGGGTGGTTCATTTAAATAAAATATTTAAAGGAAATAGCAGATTTAAAAAAAAAATAAAGCCTATATTATCAGAAAGGATGTTGCTTTGAATCAAAAAAAGGAAACAACATAATTGACAATTTCCTTGATGAAAGAAGTTCTAAATTTATGACAAAGAACCAGGAGTGAAATGCTACCGGTTTGGACCAGTTTGCCCGAACCGGTAACGATGGCAGCGGGTGGTTCAGAGAACTGGTAGTAATGGCAGTGCGAAACTCCTCCCACCCACCTGGTTGTTGTTACTTCCTGGTTTTAACCAGGTAGTAACCTGTTTTTTACTCTCTGCGCATGCACAGAAGGATTTGCACATGCGCAGTGGGTCTGCGTGCACATTTTTTTTTTTTTTAAATTTGATTTATATGCCGCCCTTCTCTGGAGACTCAGGGCGGCTTACAGTGCGTTAAGCAATAGCCTTCATACTTTTGTATATTTATACAAAGTCAGCTTATTGCCCCCACAAACTGGGTCCTCATTTAACCTACCTTAGAAAGGATGGAAGGCTGAGTCAACCTTGAGCCTTGGAGAGATTCGAACCAGCAGTAAATTGCAGGCAGCTGTGTTAATAACAGGGTGCTTTAAACCACTGTAGTACCTAGGCTCATGTGACGCACGCGGCATGTGCACTTCTGAACCAGTAGGGAAGGTAAGTAGATTTCACTCCTGCAAAGGACCATGATGTGTGGACTTCAATTCCCATGCTAGCTAAGGAATTCTGGGAGTTGAAGTCTACCTATTTTAAAAGTTGCTGAGGCTAAGAACAGTGCCTTAGGAGAGACCTATGAGCAGTGATGCTCTTTGTTATCAGGAAAAATCGATTCCAAATCTTTCAAACCTGGTATCTCTGTAGTCAATTATATATTAATCAAATATATGCCTGTGTCTTTTACAAACATAAGATTGTGCACTTATCATAATTTATCTCAATGTGTTTAGATATAAAAAAACATTTCAGGAACCAGAAGTTATATTAGAAAGGTTCATAGGCAGATGTCATCTTGCAAAGTGGTGTTATTGGATTTAAATGGAGTTCATAGTTCAAGGAATAGTCATTTGCTTATAGATTCCTGACACTCTTGAGGGATTCAAAAGCAACAGAATATGAGAAATGTATTTTCTTCATAGAATGCAAATATCCAAATTCTATCAGATGTGTCCTCATCCTGTGAAATTTTTATTCCATTTTAAAGAGAATATAGATATAGAAATGCATACACACATAACCACCACCTGAGGAGAGACTTATTAAAATATTAAATGTGACGTTAAATGTCATGACTTCTATTACTTCATCAAGTTACATATTACATCCCTCATTCGCTTAACTCAGTTGCCTTCCTGCTGGTTAACAGCCATCTGTGGTAAGGGAGATAGAACTTTATGAGCCCATGAATTGAATTCAGGATGTATTTAGCAATGATTAATGGGTACAATTTATATCAAAATGAGCATAAGGGATGCAAAGAGGATTATATTTGTAGAATGTAATAAATGGCAGTGTTGGTGAAGGAATCAAAAGAAACAAATAATAACTGAGCCTGAAGCTTCAGAGAAGTGCCAAATCGTTGGGAGTCATACCGTGTTTCCCCAAAAATTAGACCCTGTCTTATATTTTTTTGAACCGTGAAATAAGCGCTTGGGCCTTATTGCCATGCACTCAAAAGCCCAATTGGGCTTATTATCAGGGGATGTCTTATTTTGGGGGAAACAGGGTACATTTCGTATTGTAGGGACAATACGAAACCTGCAACGTTTGTGTGCTATTGAGCTTGCAGAAAAACTATACCAAAAATTCATGTGAGCAGGAAGAATTTCACCTTAGAGGAAAGTAAAAGGGTTAAAGTCCTCAAAAATCACCAGATGCATCTAATTAGAAAGGTATAGTCTTCCAATTAAACTCAGCACCAGGTGGCTTTATAGACACATCCATGTAGTTTTCTTGCCAATAATATAGAAGTGATTTACCATTTTTTTCAACTTTTCTAGCTAACATCTTTGGAATTTCAGTTGTCCCTGCCCAAGAACTAACTGCAGCTGAGCCTGCTTAATAGGGTCAGCCAGATTTGAGACAGAGCTGCCACTTACCTGAACCAATTCTAATATATCACTGTATAAATTTGGGCTGATATTTTTAGCATATGATAGGGAGGAATTAGAATATATCTGTTTGATCAAATAAGATCCAGATAACAGACAACCAGGGAAGCTAGAACTACAGGCCAGATGGAGAAGGTTTTTTTAAATCCATGAAGAGGATTTTGGCAAACTATTTTATTGTTGTTAGAGAAAACTATACACAGACATGCTCAAATTTGACTTAAAATGTCTGTCTATCTTTAAGGATGCAAAACTTTTACACTTTTAAAAACTTAAACTTTTGAGAAATTGGGAGCAATTTTACCTGTTCTATCATTCTTAAACAATAGCTGAGAAATATTAGACAGTATTTGAAAAATATGACTTACTTACACCTGGCATAATGGATCTGAGGTAGTATCTTCTAGTTTTAAGAGCCTTTCCTCATGAATGATTATTAGCAAAAGAGATAAAAATTCTGCAAGGATAAAAATGATGGTCGAAGTAATGAAGCACTCTTGCAACTCTGCACACTATCATGTATGCTTTGCAGTTTCTAAGTGTTTTTCAGTACAGAAAATTGTGAGACATGATTATATAAATCATAGCCTGGGATAAAAGATCACCAGCATCAAAGGAAAGAGGGTAAAAATGAGTTGCCACTTCATTCTGGTGACACTGGACTGCAGGACACTAATAAAAATGGGCTCCTCATATCTCACATACTGCCATTCTCTCCTTCCACCTGCAAGTTTTCACAGTTCTCTTGTCTCCCTGAACTTCCTGCAATAGTATGTACTAGTGTGGCTTACAATTTTCCCTACTGATCGGTAATGGGGGAAAAAGTCGAGACTACCCTCCAGAGCTTGCAGCTCTGTCTTTTCTTATTTTTTTTAATATAAACTATGGGTTATTTTATTTTATTTTTGCAACCAAGGGATATATTGAGGGAAAGGGGGAGACTGACAATTACAGGAGACAAAGGCTGATATCCTTATCCTGTTTCATGTTTCAAAATGTGTATGGGTGGAAGGGTTAAGTTAATGACTGCATTAAGCCTTACAAAGGTTTATGATACCTACAGTATTTTTCTTTATCTCCCTCCAAAATCAAAAATAAAATGTGGAGTCTTTTGTGCTCTCTGAACTTGGTAGCTTTCTTGAAGACATTTCATTACCAAATAGGTCATATCATCAGTGTTAGTCTGATGATGTTATCAACTTTGGTAATGAAATGTCTGCAAGAAAACCACCAAGCTCAAAGAATACCAAGGACCCCACAGTTCAACCCTGCACTACATATATTCTATTGGCATAATAGTACAATGTTTATCTCCATGGGACCCTAACCCTAGCCGTTAGATTATTCTAATTCTTGGAAGTTTTCCTACCATTCTTGTAATTTAAATCATACTAAATTATTGGACAATAGAGGCTAAGTCTATATTAAATCATTTCAACAAATGGAAAAGTGGTATTTTGTCCCATCTTGGTCATCTTTTTCCAAAATTAGCAAACATTATTCCTTTATTGGAATTTTTAATTCTCTGAACATCATCACTCCTTTGTATAAATCTGTTCCATGCAAAATTTCAAAATAAATTATAAACAATTTAACTGCATTTGTGGCAGTTCAGATTTTATATACAAGGCAAGCAGAAGAATTTACTCAGAGAAGAGTGGGCTATGTTGTTGTGAAAAGTCTTCTTTTATTTTGACAGAACTTACTTCTATTGTATTTCATATTGGACAGACCACAAAAATGAACTGTGAATGTGCTCTCCTGAATAACTGAAATTGGCAGCAATCTATCAGATTACTCACTGTATCATTGAAAACTGAATTGCTCTAAATAAGAGACGTGATGAGCAACGAATAGTTTTTAAAAAATATTTTAACAAAGATAAAATGTTGAAAACAAGTGCACCTTTAAAAATACAACAAGGATGGCAATTGTAGCTTCAACTAACTGTATTCTTTAAAGGACATATATTTATAAATTAAATATTTTTTTCCATTGGTACTGCTTGTGTCTTTTATATTTCAATTTATTACAGGGAGGCATACAATAAAGATAATGAAAAGACATTGCCATTTCAATCTGCTGCTTTTGCAGTGCTATTCAGTTGCAACCTCTGTGGCTCTGGAGAATGACAGCTATTAGACCACAGGTGTGAATATAATAGAGCCTTCCCTAAAGATAACATTAAATGTGCCAAAAAAAGTTGTTCTAAAACTTCTTTCCCTTTGTCTTCTGTTGTATAGTTCCCATTCAAAAGAATCCATAATTGGCTAAATTCTCCCTAAAGTGTCACTCATAGACAGGGCAGAAATCTCCTTGGGAAAGATGCCATAGCCTAAAGTGCTCTCTGCTGAGAGCTTCGGAAACTCATAGAAACAGACCATTATTTCAAGTACATGTTTTATTTGTGATCTAATCAAGTCTGTACATCTAAAAATCCTACAAATTAACACACTTATTAGTCCCATGAATCCTGACACATTCATTGAACTTTTCCCATTTAAATGTAAATGTTGGCAGCCCATTTGAGATTTGACTGAATTTCTCCATAGATGAAGGTACATGAAGAAGAGGCTTAAACCCAAAAGGTCAAAAATATGCATAAAAACTATGGGAGGAAGTTAAAGTAGCTGCATGAATATTCAGACCTAGAAAAGCTGATGAATAACATGCTTTTAAAACACCCTAATGATCCAAAATTCAATTGATATCATTCCTATTAGCAGTAGAATTTTTGCACTCCAAAGTGCATGCCTCACAATTGAAATTATCTCCGGTTAGTTTTCCCATGACTATTCATAGATAATAAAGTGATCCAGGATCATTTTTAAAACATTCAATTGGTAAAAAAACAAAAAGCATTGCTATAAAAAGTTGCAAATGGGGACCATTTGACTCCAGGATGCTGCAACTGTCACAAATACCTGACAGTTGCCAAGTGACTGAATTTGGACCACTTAATAGTGGGGATTCCACAACAGTCCTAAGTGTAACCTTTTTCAGCACTATCATAGCTTCAGTAATTGAATGAATGGTCATAATTCAAGGACGGCCTGTGAATTAACACCTGTCTTTGCCCAATCTGTTTCTTATTCTGATTTGATTTTGTACTTTTTATAATTTTAAAGTTTTCAATATTAATAATATTAATATTAATTTGTACATACCTGTATTGTTTTTAATTTTTGACTTGACTGTGAGATGGGTGGCTATATAAATATGGTAAATAAATAAATAAATAAGAGTATAGTACTCAATCTAAGTAAAGGTGCAATCTGCCTATCGTTATAATGATTTATTTTTAGTCAAGCTGATACATAGGGCTCCGTATTGGATTAGTAAATCTTAGATGAAATATTTGACCTTTTAAATATTTGACTTTTTTTTAAAAAAATGAATGAAGATTATTGAAATGTTGAGCCCTAATAATTTAGTCTGATCAGAGTTCAGGCTAAAAATGTAGGTAGCAAATTTATCATTTTTAGTGACAATTCAGAAAATATTGCTGCCACCCAACTTAATCATATTCTGAGCATCTTATTTCTGGGCATCTTCTCTATATATCTGTACAGTAGACAAATATTTACAGAGCAAACTATACATCTAGATTCAATTGCTTAGCCCTTGTCATGTATCCCTTTGCATATGGATCTCAACACTGAAGAAGAAGGTGGGCAATTTATCCTCTTTTATTTATTTGACCATTTTATAGCTCATCCCAATAAAAAACCTCTGGACTGGAAACAAGATATAAACATTTAAAAAGAAAAAAAAATGAGATTCCATTTTATTTTACTTATTAAATTGAACACTGCCCAACCCCGAATGACTGAATTCTCGCCCTAAGATTGATGCCAAAGACGCTAAATTACAGTTCAAGACTTGGTGGAATAAAATTATTTTGATTGGTAAGTATTTAAATGATGATAAATGTTCTTGATGAATTTCTCTCCAAACCATAAATAGAGAGAAATGCTGAAAACTGAGTTCTCTGAAATTTTATAACACACTGAAGAGTTAAAAACACAAATATAACAAAGGGGCCTGTGTACACACACACACACACACATACACAAACCTAACAGTGTGACTGACTCAGATAAATTGCTGTATCTAATTTAGATGGAGAAAATCACCTAACACTGGCACAGCATTCATAGAAACGTTGCCATAATAAAAAAAAAAATATGTGGGGAAAAATGCATTTGGCGGTAGGAGAACATGTGCTATTATTACGGTACAACCAGCACTAAATGCTAATTGCAGGCTCAGTAGCAAGGTCCCTGCCCCACTGTGAAACAAATTGGTGCCATAAAGACTATCAATCTGGGTAGTGGAAAATATTAAATTTATCATCCTAACCTCCAAGGAAACGGCATGCAAGAAAAGACAAGTCTGCCAGTGTTATTGTGAGTAAAGATTATCAGAAACTCATTGATCAGATGTTTTGGACAGGACACGAAATCCAGAAGTATAGATTAATTAGTCATTAAAACTAAATCCATTTGCTCTCTTGTCCTGAGTTGCCTGTCTCCTAGCCAGTGCAGCACTCTTAGAGTTATTCTCTTGGACACTGGACAAGCTAATGTTGTACATTTTATTTAAATCTCGGAGGGTTAAAAGAAGATATGCTGGCATCATCTTGATTTGTGAGACAACACGGGGTTAACAAAAAAGATGATTATGAATCTTAGGTTTTCTGCTGCTTTAAGACATTAATCCCAGTTAAGTGGGTGTGAATAGACAAGGAATACAATTGCAAATAAGCTTGTATTAGTGAAACAATTTAGTTTGCTAAAAAAATACATAAGCTGATAAGAATATTAGTGCTCCCATAGAGCTATCTTATATGACTGAGATTTATTATATAAACATCCTAGAATGGCTGTAGTAAAGATTTTTCTGTCTGATTAATTTTATGAAGAAAGGAACATAACAGTGACAAAGGTTCTGCTGTGTCCAGCATTCGCTTTGCAGACAAGCCTATAAGCACGATAGAAATACAAAAAATCTTCTGTCTCCAGAACTAGCATTGTTTCAGAGGAATTTTCTATTGTCATGATAGCTACAACTTTCCTGAATTTGACTAATCCTTTTAAAAGCTGTTTAATTAGTGAGCCAATACATTTTGTGATAGTGAATTCATCAGGTTAATTAAGAATCCTGTGAAGTTTTTTTATATATATTTAACACATAATGTTTTGTGCCTTGATATGCATGGGCCTTTGAATTATTTTCCCCTTACAGAATCGAAAGTAACAAAAATGATCACATAAGATCATTACTAAATTTGTTATCTGGAAATTATATTGGGTAATAATATGAACATTTTTAAAAATCCATTTTCCATTGCAGAAATGAGATATCTATGGAAGATATTTCATTTCTTTCAAGGCAGGATAGAAATAGTATGAGTTTTCAGCCAGCATATCAAAATATATACATTTTTATAATCACAAGAGCTTTCAAAATCTTCTGGAGAGTTATAAAAATGTTCCACATTGTTTGAATAAAGATTACAGTTTAGAGTAATGTCACCTTCTGAAGCTGCTACAAAAGAGTTGGTATGTGCACTGATACAAGGCTTTGATTTTTAGCAATTTTCTAAGTTACTTTGATAATGAAGCCAGTCTGCACACATGCCCACACCCATAATGCAATGCCCCCCACATGCATGTGATCCCCCACTCCCCAGCCCCCCCCCCACCATGCGTGCGTGACCCCTGCTCCCACTGTGCATGCACAGTGACACTCCCCCGTGCATGAGTGCCCGTTTTGGGCCTGGCAAGCTTTCCTGATGCCTCCTGGGATCAAAAACGGGCCATGTTGGGGGATGCCACAGGAATCCGGAAGAGTATCAATGAAGTGCCTCCCCTCCTGCCACCAAGAACAAGCCAGTGCAGCCCCCCCACCAATCCCTTCTGCCAAGGAAGTGTGCCCGCTTCCCGGCTGGCATGTCTTTTATTCTGGGGCCAGACAGATGTTCCTTCGGTGCCAACTTCACTCCTGGGCAGCGCTGCTTGTTCTCGGTGGCAGCGAGGGGGAGCAGTTCTCTTCCAGAATTCCAGCCGCAAGCGGCAGGGTGAGAATTGTGAACAGCCCCAGGAAAGTAGCAAGGTCAGTGCTGCTTGTTCTCGGTGGCTGGCGAAGAGGGGCTTCCCCTCGCCCACCACCGAGAACAAGCAGTGCTGCCCCTGCTACTTTCCTGGGGCTGCGGGGCTGCACAGCGGTTTTCACCTGACGCTTGCACCCAGAATTCTGGATGAGAACTGTCCCCCCTCGTCAGCCACTGAGAACAACCAGCGCTGCTGCTGCTCTTCTGGGGTGCCTGAGCTGGCCAAGTGCTCCGGACCATGAACGTGCATCATCGTGGGCTGGAGGGCTGGGGCCGTGCAAGAAGCTCGCTCAAGCAGGGAGGGAAGAAAGCCCTGGCTTGCCCATCCTGGCTGACAGCTCTCTCTCTTAGGAAGTGACTGCTGGGATCCGTCTTCGCATATTTGGGCATACGAGCTGTTCTTCACATGCGCATGCATGCCAGAAACCAGAAGACCAGGTGGCCAGCGCACATGTGCATGCCGGAAACTGGAAGATCATCTTTCCGGCATGCATATGCGCACCAGGGGACTGCTCTTTCGGTTTCTGGCACTCCTGCATGCCTGTAGACCAGCTGGCTGGCACGCCGGAACCAAGAAGGGCAATGGCTCTGCGTGCCCGGAGAGATGGTTCTGTGTGCCACTTCCAGCACACATGCCATAGATTCACCATCACGGATCTAGACTCTTCCTTCTTATATGAAAATCACTGTCCATGGAGTCTTCTTATAGGAATTTGTTGGGGGTCCACTGGATATATGTTTTCCCCTCTTCAATTAACAGCAGCTGGAAGACATATTAGATCCCACAATATCAGAAATCTGCTTGACAACTAGAGCATCTACGTAGAGTATAGGAAACTTCTGTTAAGTTATGATGTTATGTTTTATGTTATAAATCTTAACTTGACTCTCTTAACGTAATAGTTAACTTTCAACCTCCAGTGTCCAGAACAGTTATTGATTGGATAAATCAGTGTTTCTTAACCTCAGAAATTTTAAGATGTGTGGGCTTGAACTACCAGAATTCTGGGAATTGAAGCCCACATATCTTATAGTTACTGAAATTGAGAAATGCTGACATAAATCGATAGATATTGCTTCATATCTCAGTCAGGCACACAAACCCTGTAAACTAAGTTATGAAATCCATTCACATTTTTCATACTCTAGAATTCCTGTTAGTTTCTTTACTTCATTTTCTTTATATAATTTTTTTTTCTTATTTACTTAGATGAAATTTAATAAATGTGCTCCCAATACTTTAATAAAGGAACCAGCAGTTTAAGAAATAGTTCTTAAATCTTGTTACAATTATAATCACAAATCTGGTGGGGGGAAAAAAGCTTTTTGCATAAGCTCTCTTACTACTTAACTACAAAAAATTAATTAATAACTGGGCTCTTGGATGTTATTGCTACTTGTAATGCAAATGTTCTGTTTTAAAAAGCCACTAAAACTAGGTATTATTAACAATTTAGAATAACCAATCTTCATTTAAAGGATTCTGCCTTTTAGCAACTGCGAGAAACTTATAATATGCAATTTAAGCTAACAGAGAAAGAAAGACAGAAACATAACAAAAAGGAGGATAAAATAGACAAAATGTTTTCATCTGTATCATCTGTATCTTCACTACTTTAACATTTCTCAGATTCTGAAATAGTAGGATATATTTTAGTTTATTTTCAAATATTCTTTTTCTCCAGAATCAAATAACTAAAATAAAAATAAAGTATTGGTACCCAATGGCTGCTAATCAAATACACCATTATAGAATTTGTAAATTTTGTGGTAGGTTTTATGGTAAAAAGCAGGAGTGAAATACTCCCGTTCGGACCAGATCGCTCAATCCGGTAGCGATGACGGCGGGTGGTTCAGAGAACTGATAGCAAAAATCCCTGCCTACTCCACATGTCCAGCTGAGCCGTGCGATCATCAGAGGCTTTTTTTTTTTACTTTTAAAAGCATTTTTTCCTTGGCCGAAAAAATGCTTTTAAAAGTAAAAAAAAAAAAAAAGCCTCTGATGATTGCGCAACTCAGCTGGGATCGTTAGAGTCTTTTAAAAGCATTTTTAACAGCTTCTTTGGCCGAAAAGGTTGTAGAAAAAAATGCTTTTATAAGTTAAAAAAAAAAGTTGGCCAAGCCCACCCAGTCATATTACCCCCACTCCCACCAAGCCACGCCCACAGAACCGGTAGTAACAAATTTTACATTTCACCTGGTAAAAAGCCTAACCAAATTTTTGAGCAAGTGCTATAAACCTAGCGTTGCATCTGCAGAAAACTGTACCAGTGTGAGATTATTATTACTGATTCCTGCCTTGCCTCTATTACCTTGTTACAAGTCACTACAACTAGCTGACCTTTTTGCAGAGTAATGAATGACAACACCTAACAAATGTTATATAAATTGAAGCTATCCTTGGATTATATTGGAAGAGGAGGGAGTAGAAACTACATTCTAACAATGCAACTGAGGATAATTTAAGGCTGTCTCAATCATAACGGAGGACAAGATGAAAGCGACATCATGGGGACATGAAAGAAAGAAGGAAGTTGTCATATGTGTTTATACATACCATGGTTAAATGCAAATAGAGACACGGCCACAGTTTATAAGGGATACTATAAGGGCTGAGGGAAAGATTGGAAGTAGTTTCTTGATTTAAGAATTTAAGACAGGAGTTCAGGTGTGTTTGTATCTTAGGTTCTTTTAAATCAAATAGATTTGCCAAATCTCACATTTATATCCAAATCATGCAGTCCCCATCCCACCCATAAACTCTTTCAGCATTATCATCAACAAATGCAGGGATTTTAAAAAATTGAAATGTGGAAGTACTAAATATACTGTAAAATGTGTGAATAAGGCTTAGCATTGTTTGTACAATCTCATAGCACATTCCAGATAGAGTGATATTACTTGAGGCTATGTCGATAATATAAATAAACAATGATGGGGCTTTGCAAAGGCATAACAGCTTTTTCCTCTTTGGCATAAGCAGTATTCTGTAATTGGATTGTTGAACTAAAACAGAATTTTGGAATAAAGGAATTCCTGATTTCTCTCAAGATTTCAGTATGAATTTTTAAAATTGTAAGGTAATCACAAATGAGGAGGTGATAAACCACCTGGGAAACCAAAGAGAAATAATCAAAGCCATTAAAAAGCGAAAATTAGAATATTTTGGACATGTGATGCAACACCCAGAAAAATACAGCATCCTTCACTTAATCCTTCAGGGAAAAACTGAAGGCAAATGAGGCCCAGGCAAAAGAAGAATATCATGGCTTCAAAACCTAAGGGACTGGTTTGGACAAAACTCAGCAGCACTTTTTCATACGGCTGTTGATAAAAATAGGATTGCCCACATGATCGCCAATGTCTGATGACAGACATGGCACAAGAAGAAGAAGAAGAAGGTAAGTTCTAATTATGTGTTATTTATATGCTGGGAATTAACATGATGAGACAGAATGACGGCCGTGACCGGGAGGATTTTTCATCAGGTTCGCCTGATTCGCCAGTTGCGTCCCTTTCTAGATCGGGACTCGTTACGCACAGTCACTCATGCTCTCGTCACCTCTCGTCTGGACTATTGTAATGCTCTCTACATGGGGCTCCCCTTGAGGTGCACCCGGAGGCTCCAACTGGCGCAGAGTGCGGCCGCGCGGGTGGTCATGGGAGCAACATGGAGCTCCCATGTAACACCTCTCCTGCGCGAGCTGCACTGGCTCCCGGTGGTCTTCCAGGTGCGCTTCAAGGTTCTGGTTACCACCTTTAAAGCGCTCCATGGCTTGGGACCTGGTTACTTACGGGACCGCCTACTACCATCAACAGCCTCCCACCGACCAGTACGCTCCCACAGAGAGGGGCTCCTCCAGGTGCCGTCGGCCAAACAATGTCGGCTGACGGCCCCTAGGGGGAGAGCCTTCTCTGTGGGGGCACCGACGATCTGGAATGAGCTCCCCCCAGAGATACGGAGGATTCCGGAGCTGCGCACCTTCCGCCGCGAGTTGAAGACGCTTTTGTTTCATCAAGCTGGCCTCGCCTAAATCTTCTCCCTTTTAAGTGTAAATTCTAAATTTTTAATGGATTTTAAAATATGGGTATTTTAAATTGGGTATTAATTCAGCCAAATTTATTTAATTCATTTTATTCGATTTTAAATTTTGTATATTTATGTGTTTTATTTCATGGCTGTGCACCGCCCTGAGTCCTTCGGGAGTAGGGCGGTATAGAAATTCAATAAATAATAATAATAATAATAATAATAATAATAATAATAATAATAATAATAATTGGAGCGACATGACTAACACCATTACCAAGAGGGCATCGTCAGTATAGTCGTGCCCTTCACTTTGACAACTAGCCTTCCCACAATATGCAGGCATCAGGAAAGCCCCTCTACACATACCCATACATTTCAATCTGCTTGGGAATTCCAGAGGCCAATGCTTTAGCTTTTTTTCCTATCCAGAAATTTTGTTTCCAAATCAATCGCAATTTCCCCAATATAACAGACAACTGTTTGTCAGGAATAGAACAAATGTAATTTCATAATGGAAATGTCTCCATTGGGGAGATATTTCTGTCATTCCTCTCCATAGTAGGGAAAGCCTAGGTTTGGGGACACCTGCAAACTGAGGGAAAAACATTGGAATGTGTACGATCTTTGAATTGAATTGTGTAGATATGAACTATCCCTTGCTCCACCTGTGCTGTATTTCTGATCTTTCTTCCTTTATGTTCCTTAACATTACAACTTATGTCACAGAAGAAAAGCTGTTGAAAAAGCTGGGAGGGGGAGTTCAATGTGAGATCTCATTTCTGAAGTTGGAAACCTCTTTCTAATCTTAGAAGACGAAACAATAATTTATGGCTCCTAAGTGCTTAGCATCCTACACAACCATTGTATGACAAAAATGATTATATAAAATTACTGTTCCTTTTCCAAATTTCCTTTGTGGTTATTACCTTTTCTGTTTTACATTCAGAAGTTTTAAAATCTGATCTGAAATTTATCACAGCGACATGAAGGCTGATCATCACAATTAATATGAATACAGTCAGTGGTGGAATTCAGCCAGTTCGCACCAATTCGGGAGAACCGGTTGTTGGAAGAAATCTTATTTTGTTTTTTTCCACTTTACAGGGCTAATCCTATAAGGAAGGCAAGAAGGAAATATTCTGGTGTTGTTTCTAGCCTAATCTTTATTGCCCTGCTTACAGAAACTGTCTCTCTGGTTAATCCTTATTACATTGTAAACAGCTAAGGTGAAGCACCCATCAACATGAGTGACGTTGAGTTGGCCACGTCCACATGGTCACATGACTGAGCCAGATGGTCATTAGGACAGAGAACCGGTTGTTAAATTATTTGAATCCCATCACTGAATACAGTGCATACTTGGATTTGTTTCCAAAACTTGCCATTAAGGTCAAAGTTAATTCTGTTGGTAAGAATACAAGATCTTAATTTACTGAAAATACATAAAGGTGTTCCTATCAGTCACTGATGTTTTTGCCGTTTTGAGTGATTGCCATTGTCTATAATTTTCTTTTCTAAAAGAAGTTGCAAAGTTCTTTAAAAAATTCTTCAAAAAAGAATTATTAACCCTGCATTAAATAACCTTCAGAACTCCAGGCAACTAGTATATGAGTATATATTATTATCTTTCTTGAAATCTTTAATTACTTCAATCTCATCCTCAATCAAGAAAGTCCTTTTTCTCTTGGTAGAGAGATTTGTTTAATTTTTCTAAAATATCTAATAATTTCTCCTTGCACAGGTTAATCAACAGTATATAATCATATATGTTGATAAGGATCATTATTTGGGAAGCAGAGGAATTGTGGGAATTCAAGGCATGAAAAGCCTTCTACGTGCAAATATTGCTTATAAGAATCAATATCTCTTTAAAGAGCTCTGAGCTATATACTCCTTCATACTTTCTGTAACACAGGTGAACTCTTGCGTTGTCTATATTCCTATTTATTCTGTTCTTTCATATCAGCTATTTCAGGGTCACAATCTACTGTAAATCCTCAGAGAGGATGTTTACTGAGTAATTAGGTAGATGTGCAATCAGCCAGCAAAGAGTCTATCACAAATGTTTATGAAGCATTTGATGATTAAAAAGAACCCACTAAAGCACTTGTCCCATCTGCAGTTACCCAGAGGGAAATAAACTGGCAAGCATCTCATTTTTGCTTCTTCCTAGATCTGCACTCATTCTCAGTTTGTGCATATATAGCCTCATATATTATGGGATGTGATTATTGTTTCTTCTCTCTGATACTCATGTGTCTTCTGGTTTATGACACTCCTGTGAATTATCTGGCAGGCATCATTGTAATTGAATATTTAGACAAACTAGTCTACATTCTCCTGTGGTTCTGTACACATTTATCTGGTTGAAAACTTGAAGAGGTTTTTAAGCATTTCCATTTTTTTTTTAAAAAAATGCCATTAATATTTGGAAATAAACAGTTCTAAATGTAACTGCAATAAAGACTTTGAGTGATCATAAACTTTCCAAAATGATAGAAATATGGTTTTAGAGATAACTACGATATAGAAGTCTCAAAGATCCCCAAAGAAACATTAGATTCCAAGACACTCTGTCATAAGGGGAAAATCAATATTACTGTGCTCTGATTTATGAAGGACAAGATGATTAATGAAACAGAAAATGAATCACTTCTTTTATTTGTGTAGATTGCAATCCCACACAAAAATAGTCTGCTTAAATCTGTTTGAAGACACTTGCATTTTTAAAACCCGGCTGTGTACAGAGATACAATAAGTGAAAAGTTTATATTGTTTGACTACAAGAATTATTGAATGATTTGCTTTGATTGCATGCAACAATTTACTCTAAATGTTTGCTTTATTTTCAGCCAGTTTCATCCAGTTTTCTGGGAAAACCTGTTTTATTTTTTAAAATGAAGAGCAATGTGCTGAAATTTCTGTGTGCCAGGTAAGGGTTTCTTGCACTCAGGTATGATGGTTATAGGAAATGTTTATGGGCATCCTGTTTTTCATGATACAATCATACCTCCAGAAATTTGTAGTCTTCTGGGATTCTCATATTTTAATTAAGCTTGCAAAACAATGGAAATATGGGGATTTGCAAAATAAGTTTAGAACCTTCTACCATCATTCAACAATGCCTCTTCTGCAGGGGAAATCTACTTAAGTTAATTGGAATATAGATTTTGCACCAGTTTTTGTCACAGCAAACATCACCAGTGTTAGAATTTGCAGAAGACTAGTGTAGACTAGTGTAGGCTAGCACTCTGAAAATAATATGTTAGAAATTAAAAATGATTTTCTGAAATAGTGCAGTAAATTTGGATTCCACGTTGGATAGCAAGGTGGCAGGCAAAGTAAATGTGAGAAGATAAAAAATGTCCCAATGCCATATTAAGATCATATTTTATTAGGTGAATTTGTGATTTACAATATACTTTGTTCTCTTCAATCCGTAGGGGAGAGGGAGTAGGAGCAGAAGAGAGGGTGGGAGAGGGAAGAGTGGGATGAGAACAGAAATTTGGCTGGTAGAAAGTTATGTCTGTACTAAAATACCTCTTAGCTACAACATGGGAGAGTTTTGTTACATAAGTGCATATTTCATTAGGAATAAAGATGGGGTCAGACAATTTTTTATCTTCCATTTTGAGAAATAGAAGATAAAACTATTAAAGTTAAATGGATTTCCATTGTAAGCAAGAGACGTAGATATACATGTTCTTGCAGATGGAGAAACAGAAAAGAATTCATTTAGGCAGAATGCCTGATATAATACTAGCTGCTGTTTTGGACAGAAAGAATCAATGTACACTTTTCATTGTGATGACAAAATATTCACAATCAGGGTGAAAAAATATCTTGTTCCAGATCTGAACTGCAAACCTCTGGATGATCATACCATATTATAAAGCATTATATTATCCTTTAATAATTTATTCCATTTATTTAAAAAAATGCTATAGTTCATAAACAGCAAAGAGATATCTAAAACCTTAACCCTTTACTACCACCTATTGGTTATTCATATTTTTTGCAGTGCAGAACTTCTGGCTATTATGCAGGATATCATTATTGACCATGTTGCATTCAATATTCTCTATGTCAGAGAAAAAGGACCAATTCACACTTTAGGGAAGAAAAACATCTCTGGGTAAATGTCAACCTCTCAATCAATTTTAAACAACACTGAACTTAAGAAACACTCCATGAATTCTGTAAGTGTTGCTCTAAAGACAGAAATACCGAGAGAGATATATGCAAGACCTCTGAATAACAATGTTATTTTTCTTTAAATGCTTTGGCACAAGAAATTAGGAAATAACACCATTTACTCATTATATTCTCAAAAAGTATATTTTCATTTATTATTTGTTTCATTTATTTCTAAAATGCTGCAGGACTAAATAAATATAATTTATGGTTCCATGATCATCAACAAAAAGAAGATACTGTATTAAAATTGGGTACAATAAAGTGAGTTAAATACCATTGTGATTTAAAATGCTTCACTATTAGAGCAAAGCTATTGTCTGCTACTTTACACAAACATAGCCTCTGGATTAATTCTGTCATATTTATTTCCCTGGAGAAAGATAGCTGACTCTTTTCTGCCTAGGAAATTTCAAATTAGAGGATAGACTTGCTTTAAAATGTGATATATATTGACAACTATGCATATAATGGAGATCCTCAATTATGCCAAATAAATAAAGTAATAGAACCAATAATTTGTCAGGAGAAATGGATATGTACATTATACAGACTAACACTATAATTAAAAGGAAGAAAAGCATACACTTATATACTGGCATTCTCTTTCTGCCCTTTGCAACTTATAGATGTGTATCATACTAACAAGATCATCCTACACACTCAGAGTTATCATAGTTGATTTTGAGGGGGCATCACTACTGGATATATGATTACAGTCACTGGAACCGCCTGGTAGGTTTAGGGGATGATATGAAGCTAAACTAAACGTCTGAAACAAAACTTTCACAGATTGGAAGGAACCATTTATATCAACAAAGCAAATTCCCTGCTCAATGTAGGAACCAAATCAAAACATTCCAGACAAATAGTTTTCGAACTATTGTCGATTTGAACACATCCAGTGAAGAGGAACCCCATTTTCTCAGGGTAGCATAAAATATATAGTATGCAAAAATGTACAAATTTTAAAGCTTCCTAAAATAAAATCAAAATCTTACTTATAGATGTTCCCAATTTTGATTACTGTCTACCAATTCTATTTTATACATTAAAATTCCATGTCTGAAAATAAGAAGATAATTCTTTGCTGTGAGTGGGAAATATATCACAGAAAAGGAATATGGTTTAGATTGCGTTGTCCAGATGTATATAACAAGGCTTCCCTCAACTGTTATTGTGGATGAGGTGCCAACCTGTCATGTCTAACCAACATCTGGCTGAACAAAGAAGAAAGTATCTCTTTCTCAAAACTGTGCCCATCAAGCCTTTGGGCTTGGCATCAGTTGAGACGTCAGGAGAGTGGAAGATATTGCTTGTTATCCATGAGTCTTTGCAAGTTTTCAGAGGCTCTGCAAATAACCAGACATGTGATACCCTGGTTAAAATCAGGTTCTGGGGACAGTTGGTGTTGCTCACGATATGCCACATGCATTCCCTTCTTCCCAGCCACATCCTTGCCTGAGTTGCTGGATCCCATTGCCTGGCTGGAAACAGAATCTCTGAGTATTGGTGCTTCAAGATTTCAGTCTTCCACCTGCTGTCATAGAATCTGGGCAGATCACGAAAGTGTGGCCTTCAAGACCATGGACCTGTCTTAAATATCTGGTTTTTATCTCAAGGCAGTTGCAATGTAATATAGTAATAGAGAACATTTACACCAGTTTATTGCAATAGACAGATCACTCTCTGTTTTCTAGCTTGCTATTGCTACCCTCCCTTATAATGAGATAGGGTCTATTTGATTGACCTCCCTTAGGAATTTAATGGAGCTCTAGACCCAAGTGTTTTGTTCAACTATTGTCCCTTTTTAGGAAAATTGGTTGAGAACAAGGTCAGCTATCATTACAGAGGACTCTGAAGGAAGCAGATTATCTAGACATGTTCCAGACTGGATGCAGGCCAAGATTCAGTAAGGAAATAGCTTGGTGATCTGTAGCAGAGGCCAAGTTGGAGGTGGTGCATCCATCATTGGTCTCCTTGATGCACCAGGCACTTTTGATATCATTGACCATGGTATCCTTATGGACCAAGGTAGAAATCTCTCTCTTTGGGACCTGTTCCAGTTAGTGTTGGGGCTAAACAGATTGCTCTTGAATCCACTTCTTTGCAGGTCTCAATACTCTTTCTTCTTTCCTACATGAAACTCCTGGTTGAGATAATCTACCAGTTGGGGTCTGGTACCATCAGTATGCTGATGACACTCAATATTAGCTTTTCAACCTCAGGCCAGCCAAATAAGGCTCTCAAAATTCTGTGCCAGAGCCTGGAGGCTTTGATTCAGAGAAACTGATTGTGGCTATTGGAGCTGCATTAATCTACGGATTCTACATCTTTATTCTTGGATAGGATTTGCACTTCCCCAATCAGGAAGTACATGAGTGATGGTGTGATGGGCTACAATGAAGCAGCCATTTCCCAGGAAGAACACATTCCCAGGGGGTGGGGCAAGAAAAGAGGCAACACAGCATAGAGCTGGTGAGAAGACAGAGGAAAAGAATTAGGATAGCCACTCCCTAGAATCTGCCAGGGTATACTGGGAACAGTAAAGTTTTGACCCTGTAATATTCTATTGGGTACAAGCAATAAAGACATGAACTTTGGCTGGATTGATCTATGTTGTTCTTGGGCTGGGCCTGACAGATGTGTAGCTTGCGGGGTGGGGTGGGGTCCTCTGGCTGGTACAATCTGACTCATGCGCTCACCCTGGGCCCCATTAATTAAGCAGTGTTATTTTTTGAGAGTTTTCTCTACCAGCATCTGCTCTTTGGAATGTGCTCCTCCTGAAATCCAGATGACTGCTATCCTGGTGACATGCAACAAAGCCTTGGAAAATATGCCTCTTCTCTCAAGCCTTGGGCAGATGGATGGGACTTCCTTGTTTGCAATTTTTAAAAATATTTTGATATGTTTGGATTGCCATCTTGTAATTATTTTGTAATTTGTTGTAATTTGTAATTCTAATTTATTGTATTTCCTTGTTTTTATGTTGTTCGTTATACTGTAAGCCACCTGGAACCAGTTGGAATTGGGTGGCATCCAAATTGAATAAATAAATGATATTTATGATTTAAATTAAATGGGTTAATTTCTTGCTATCACTCATTTTAGTTTCCTTTTTTTCCTCCCCATTATTGCAGCTGTTAGCATATAAATCAACAGATATTTAGATGTTATTTTCTTATCATAGTCAATGTATATACCCAGCAAAGTTGTTTTTAAAACCCAATTGATAATTTTACATATTTCCATAAATACTAAGCCCAGAAATTTCACGTTTTAGACATTTCTGTATATGAAAATGGGTACCCTTCTTACTGTAGGTATTCAGAGCATAGATTTATTTTTAATTATTTATGCCAGATATATAACAGTTATCAACTGCCTCTATATTATTTTAACATATATTGCTATAATTTGGGCAGAAATTAGAATGAGAATACAGATTTGAAAACCCAAATTATATTCCCATTATCTTCCTGATTATGTTTGTAGCCTCCAAACTGATTTTAATTGTTTTATCATTCATTGGTAAAATACTATATATTCATTTTCATGATAAGATATCATATTCCAATATAACATTGGGCGCTATCTAACAAAATGAAATTCAGTAGTGAAAAAAGTAAGGTTCTACATTTAGGCAAGAAAAATAAAATGCACAGGTACAGTATATGTGGTACCTTCAGTGGTGGGTTCTAACCGGCTTTACTACCGATTCCCTTTGTGCACGCGCTTTGCGCGATCGCCTCTTCGGTCACCTGCTTCACGCGCGATCGCCTGTTCAGTTTAAAGTCTGAAGCTCTGTTTGATTCTGGACTCCATGTAGCTTTGCCAATTAGATCTTTGGCAGCATATTAAGGGAGATAAAGGTGGGTGATTATCAGCCTTATTCCGAAGGACTCTTTACAACTTTTTGGGACTCATCTGTGAATGAACAGAATTCACAACCGTTGAAATTAAAGAGGTTTTTGGGACTACTCGTGTGTTTTACTGACTCAGGAAGCCTAGGTCAGAACACTCAGGGGTTGCCACAAAGAAAAGGGAGTCTGAGCACCTGAGGGTAGGACAAGAAGCAATGGGTGGAAACTAATCAAGGAGAGAAGCAACATAGAACTAAGGAGAAATTTCCTGACAGTTAGAACAATTAATCAGTGGAAGAACTTGCTCTCAGAAGTTGTGACATTGGACATTTTTAAGAAGATGTTGGATAACCATTTGTCTAAAGTCGTGTAGGGTGTCCTGCCTAAGCAGGGGGTTGGACTAGAAGACCTCCAAGGTCCCTTCCAATTCTGTTATTCTATTCTATAACTGCAGAAAGTTTATATGTTAGTCTTTCAAATGATTTATTCATTCATAGAATTTATTTTTTTCAAATTTAGTTAGGCTGCCTTTTATAGCTTGGATATTATGTTGGAAACAAGAAAAAAGGACCTATTTATGGTAAATTAAGCAAGAGAAGATTGACATCTCAAGATGTTTGTTTTATCTGCTGCAGGGAAACTAAAATGTCTGATTTATCTTCAGATTATATAAATCTTTCACCTTTTGCCATTTTATAGTACATGTATCTCTTTCTAAATCAATTGTCCGTTGCCCTTTCATATCTTCCAAATATTTCCAGATGGTCTTCAACTCATAAAAGTGTTAAAATGAAAGGGTTGGCTAAGGTTGCCATATTTTTAAAGTTTCCATAATTGACTTCAAAAATGTTTTAGAAACAAAACTGTTAATCTCTTTAATTAAGCATGACAGAAGGGTAATTTTTATAGAATTCTTTTAAATTTGCCATGAAGTTGCAAAGAAAACCATAGCTTACATTCTATATTGGCTGTCATTCTTACAATATTTATTAGGTGGAATAGCTTTCTCTGAATCCTTCTAAAAGTGGGATGCCCAGAATTAAACTTAATTGAGGTCTAATTGAAGCAGAATAAAC
Source organism: Pantherophis guttatus (assembly GCF_059756535.1). Lineage (NCBI taxonomy): Eukaryota > Metazoa > Chordata > Lepidosauria > Squamata > Colubridae > Pantherophis > Pantherophis guttatus. Next base: position 43,990,661 of record NC_142068.1, read on the forward strand.
TAGAAAGATTACTTCCTATAGTTTGGATATCATATCTCCCTTGATTTGTTTTCTTTTTTTGCCATGATTTCAGACTGCTCCTTCATAGCTGCAATCCATTAATATTCCAATATCATTTTTACAGATTCCACTTCCAAGCCTAGCATCCTACCTAAATGCATTCTATATGTATTTACTTACAAAAGTTGAAAGGAAAATAATGATGCCAATGTTATAAGTTGCCACAGACAGCAATACTGACATAGTAGAAGCTCTGAGTAGAAGCTTCTTTAACATCTGTTGTTCCATTTCACTTGGCACAAAGTTGTTGTGAGAAATTGTTGTGTCGCTTTTGTTCATGAAATGGAAGCCTTCAGTATAATTGTCCATGTGCTTTAAGCAACATGCCATGATTATTATTTTATTTTATTTTTTTGCCTGTTAGAATCCCCTCCAGTTGAAATTGGTGATAACTGTGTTGACATGGACACATTTTGGGGGGATACAGATGGTGTTATTCACATGGATTTCCTTGAATCTGCCACACTATCAGAATGCAACAATGAAACTTGGTAACAACAATTAAGTGTAAATGAAATTTTGTTGCAACATGCCAGCTAGACCTCAAAACTCATGAACCATCCAAAAGGCAACTGAATTTGGATTTCACTATCCTACCCATCCACTGTAGAGTCCAGAGTTGGCACTCTACAATTTCCATCCTTTTCTAAAATTGACAGAATACTTTCATGAGGGAGGGTGGCAGGAGAGAGAGAGAAAGAGATGATAGAGCTCAGTTCAATGATTATTGTCTGTTTCATTTATTAAAATTTAAACTGAAGTTACAGAAGCTTGTTTGTTAAATTAATTCTGCAACTATCAGCCCATTTCACTGACTAAAGAAGATCATTTTGCTGTTAGTTCTGGTATCTAAGTTATTAGCTTTTCCCATCCAATTTTGGCTTATCTGCAAATTGAACTAGTGTTCTTTCAATGTTCAGCTCTTTATCAGCAAAGCAAAGATAGAGTTACAACTGAAAGTGGTTTGGGTTACCTTCCCGCCTGCAACACCCACTTCTCCAGAGTTTACACAGCTGCAGAGATTTGTGACTAATCAGCACCAATGCATGGCTTAACTGCTGACTTGTCACAAACAAATTAATCATCAGGAATTGAGCTTGACTTAAAGAGGGCTTTACTTTTCTAATAATAGCATTGAGGTAAAGCAGCATCCAATAACAGAATATATACATGAGTTTTCTTTGCCCATATTCCTTTCCACGTTCCTTCCCCTTCCCTTTTCAACATTTGCAAACAAGTGTTCTGGAGAAATTTTGATTTCTGGAATCAGATCAGCAAGACCACCTAATGCTGCTGCTTTAATTGTCCAGGAACTGTTGACTCATAGTGCACTGGCAAATGCTCAAGGAAAAGAGATTGTAAGCACTCATACATAGATTGATTGATTGATTGATTGATTTATTTATTTATTTATTTATTTATTTATTTATTTATTTATTTATTTATTTATTTATTTATGATTTATTTTATTTTATTTTATTTTATTTCTATACCGCCCTTCTCCTGCGGGACTCAGGGCGGTGTAGATTTAATAATTCATCAAAATTTGGCTGTTGTTTGAATTTCTAAAGTGTTAGAAGAATGAAAATTGATTCCTGCTAGGATGGGGCAATTGTTACAAAAGATAGGAATCACATTTGAAAGTCTTAAAATCTATGCACTCAAGTGTATTACCGAAAAGTTGAGAAGCTATTCAAGAAGCTATTCAAATTTACAAACTTGATAAGTGGTCACTCCAAAAGCACTGCATTGAGTATGTCACGATTTGGACCTTAGACCTTATGTACTCACCAAGGCTGAAACTACCCACCACAAAATCAGAAACTTCAGATAGGACTTTAAGTCAAATCAACTTATTAAAATTAAATGGCTTAAATTGATCTCATATACACACACCCAATCACATCCCTTACTGTTACACTGGCCATGTAAAATATAGCATGATGGGAAGTTCAAGGCATCCAGGTGACAAAGGCAAATCTTCAAATCCTGTTAGTTCTGCTTCTCTTTTTTGTAAACCCTCCCCCTTTGTTCTCTAAAAATGCTTTTGATCTTCTAAAGGTATAGAAAGAGAGGTTGTCTAGCTCCTTCTGACCTTCATGTTGAGATGAAGATGAAAAAAAAACCCCATTGATTATATTCTCATCTAGATGCAAATTTGTTTGATAATCAATTGTTTGATATTTCTTACTTCATCGTTTCCATTCTTGACTAGCTTTATCCGCCAATCATGACATAGTTAATTCCTTGAGTTGCAACAATGCACGAGTTCATAATTATGATTAGGAGCTTTTTCGATATGAGAATCTGCAATCACCAGTCAGTCCTGATTGTAGAAAATAATGAAAACTGTTGCCCTGTGGCCAGAGATCACCTTGCCCACCATTTAATTCCAAACAATGTAGGGAAGACATGCAGAGCATGGCATCTGGAATTCTTTCCAAGACTTTAATGAATAGGAAGGCAGAGGGTTTAGAATGGAGGAAACTGCTGCATTCCAAGTGTGGAGACTTTTTTGCTGAAGTCTTTTTCTTCACAACTCCCATCTGAATCTAGCCCATTTTAAAAATCTTTCAGTATCTTTTTTTTTGCTGGCTTCTCTCCATCACCAGACCAAGTGTGATCCCATTCTGTTCAATTTTTAAAGAGCTATACTGCTGATAAAGAAACAGAGAGCTATTTTTCCCCAACATTCCTTTGTCTTGGAATGAATAATAAAAAGCAATTGAAATAAAAAACGAAAGGCAGGCATATGAGCAAGTAAGTGAGTTCAATATTGTTAGACTGCAGTCTTTGAAACGCAAGTAGTCTCAAGAACTGAGGAGGAGGGGAAACAGAGAATTAGGATTTAGGGCCATGCAAAGCTTCAAATAAGCACTTCAGTTTGATGAAACTTCAATCACATCCCTTCACTGAAACATATTCATGAACTGAAGCAGAAAGACACTTCAGCGCAGAAAAACAAATCAAGTGGTTGTTGAGAGTGGATGGCTTTTCTTCTCGTTTGGGGGCAGTTACAGGCAATATGCAATGCTGTAATTTTATTTTTACATAAGGGGAATGTGAGGAGCTTGAGTAGTGTGACGAGTTCTCTGATATTTACAGGATTAACTAGCCAATGAGTTTTATTACTCTCTGCCTGTATAAGAGTTCTTCTGGAGCGGCAAGGCTTAAGTGCTCAAGACTAGATCCAGGCTGAAAATATCCAGATGACCATTAAACTGGAAGTAAAGAGATAATAAAACTCTTTGCTCCCATCTAGTGGTAAAGCAGAATTAGATCTGGCCATCTTAACAGTCTTTGGGCGTCATTTCTTCTCTTACTCCCACTTCTTTTTTTGCAGCCTCAGCTTTGCTAAGGGAATATTACAATTCTGTGCTGATTTTGCCAACACAACAGGGAGTTCAACTCGGTTCTGAACCTTCTCTTAATATGAGCTTCCAAGACTGACAATCCAGTACGCACTCTTGCAACCAAGCTTGCTTTTAAATTCTGCAAGATTGGGTAAGGTTTAAAGCTCTTGAAAATGAGTGAACGGTGCCAGACTACTGTAGAGATACTGGCATTAAATGTTTATTGCTTTCAAGAAAAGGATAGCTGGGCTATGAATGTTCTATTGTAGTCTCTGTTGACTGCCTTTGAAATTATCACACTGAATCTTGACAAGGTTAATATTCTATAAGGAGACAATTAAACCTATTTTCATTATATACACCACCCCAAAAAGTTTCAGGTGTTTTGGTATTTCCCTCTCCACTACACTCACTCACTCACACACACACACACACACACACACACACGCCTGCCTGCCTATCTATCTATCTATCTATCTATCTATCTATCTATCTATCTATCTATCTATCTATTATCTATTTCCAGATCAAATTAAAAGTAGCTAGAATCTACTATGATCCCTGAGTGAATTAAGTCCAGGAAAAGTTGAAATGAAATGACAAAGAACAAGCCTATAGAGAATAACTGGGGAGAACACCAGTGGGTCTGATATGTCCTAGAAGGAGGGGGGAGGGAATATTCCCAGGCATTTTAATGAGCCTGCAAATGAAGCACTTGAAAGAAGGAAATTATTTTTCTCCTAAAAGTAAGGGGTGGGGAGACAAAAAAAAGTTAATGGTTTAATGAGAATTTATAGATTGTGAGACATATGGTATACAAATTGAGGTTAATAAAGCACTTCACTGCTATAATTCATATATGCAGAAATGATCTAGGAGAAGCAGCCCAATCAGATGCATCCTTGAAAAGTAAAGTGAATTTGTATTTTGATTACTTCTCAATGACCTTCTTGTCCATTGCCAAATTATCTGACTGCACAGTACACGATTTAAACAAAATAAGGCTTTATTAAACTGTTCTGATTCTTCTAGTTTATTAGGACCTACAAGAAGAAGTAGTAAGTCAACTGCCTGTTCAGAGTTTGCTCTTCCTGGTCATTATATCTATATAGATTTGTCTCTGGTAACTCATGTTATAACCAGTCCTGAGGGTGTCTAAAAAACAATATAGCAGTTGCAATACAGAAACAAAGTCTAGCCATTTTTTAAAAAAATTATTATTGCATAATTCAGATGCATAGTTGTTGCTGCTGTCTTGATTTTTTTAAACTCCCACTATCCAGCCACAACTCTTGTTTACAGCAACTCAGAGATCGGGTGGGACTGGTCTTTTCTGTCATAGCGGTACAGACTACTCCATGCTACAGAACATTTACAGAACATCGGGTACCTTCAAGACCGACTTCTGCCACCAACTGCCTCCCACCGGCCAGTTCGCTCCCACAGAGAGGGTCTCCTCAGGCTGCCATCAGCCAAGTTATGTCAGCTGGCAACACCCAGGGGGAGGGCCTTCTCTGTGGGAACCCCTGCCCTGTGGAATGAACTGCCCCCGGAAATGCGTAAGATCTCCAACCTCCATGTATTTTGCTGTGCCCTCAAGGCCCTGTTGTTCCGCCAGGCCGGGCTATCAATGTAATGATTTTTAAATTGGGTGTTTTAAATTTTTGGGGTTTTAAATTTGAGCCGAAATTATTTAATAATTTTAATTATTTTAACTGATGTCTGTCTTTTGCTTTTAATAGGCTGTACACTGCCCTGAGTCCTTCGGGAGAAGGGCAGTATAGAAATAAAATTATTTATTATTTATTTATTTATTTATTTATTTATTTATTTATTTATTTATTTATTTGTTCAGCCCCACTCGCTGCTTGAAAAGAGAAGTTCCCCACCCTCTAAAAATTACACTTGACTGAAACTAAGACACAACATGATAGTGAGTTGATCAGCAGAGATCTCTATTTATTTTAATAACCCAACAGCATCCTGTCTGGAAGAATCTAAGGGTGAGTATTGTTCTACTATAGAATGATTTCAACCCCACTCATGATGCAAACAAAGATTCTCATCTTTGTACAGTCCATAAAGTTATATGCTGTAGTTTGTGTCAAGTTCCATTTATCTGAATTGCTGTGTTCAGATAAAAGATCTTGATTAGAATATTAATATCTACATTTTTATATGTAGTGGCCATGTTTGATGAACTACTGCTCATCAGTTTTTTACAAACGCTGCTCTGTTGGTGATTATTTCATTTTAACATTTAACTCAATACAAATAAACACATCTCATTTCTTTGCTATATATTTTCCCAAGGGAACCAAATGTTGATTGGATATCCCCAGAGCTCAGCTTAGACTAGAAACTGTCTATCAATTATGGAGTGTTTTGTGTGAATTGCACCTTCATCTTGCTGGGGTGTGTGTATGTGTGTGTGTGTGTGTGTGTACCTTTGAATCAGGATTGATTCCTTGTCCCTGCCTGAACATGTGTCAGCAGTTCTTTTCTTGGCAATATTTTTCCGAAGTGGTTTGTCATTGCTGCCTTCCTAGTACTGAAAGAGACTATCTGGTCCAAGGTCACCCAACTGGTTTTGCAGGACTAGAATTTGAGGTCTCCTGTTTTCTAGCTTGAGATCTCAACTGCTACACCAAACTGTCTAATTTACTGTGATGGTTTTTGTTAAGAATGAAGAGGATGGAATGATGGGTGGAAAATATATTTCCACTAGGAGTGCTAATCTGATAATAATACTGTATATTTATTTCCATTTATGATTCATTTTTATACTTGTACCACACCTCTCATTGACTGCTCTATTATAGGAGAAAACACATATTCATACAAGGAAATCTGGTGTTAAATACAAATCCAGTTTATGCATGAAGTTGGTAGTCATCATGATACAGAATGAAATCCATGTAGGTTTGGAAAATAACTCTCATTTTAAATTAATATGAAATTTTAATTAATATTACATTCCAGCATTTGGAGAAAAATTATTCTTTGCTTCCATCTATGTTAAGGTTGTTGTGTTATCTTATGAACTGAAGAAATGTAAGCTATCAGTAGATTGTGGTAGTTATTATTGGAATTAACTCAGAATGGTCTATTTCAACAATCATCTGAATATTTTTTCAGCCCATATATAATAATTCTACTTAATATCTCTTAGAATATCCTGGGACTCCTCAATACATATATTTTCCCTGTTTCCAGACTGCTTTTTTTTTTTTTAGAAAAGAATTGTATTGACAAGTTGCAGTAACTATAATACTGTTTGTTTGCCTTTTGTGAAAAATGTTCTGTGAAAGGGGAATTGAAATACTTTTTTTTTGTTGCTTTAAGTTTATTCATAAAGATGGTTAAACAAAACATGATTTAGCATAACCCAACCTCTGAAATGGAATCTTTCCAAACATCTGATTCTTGCTTCTCAGCAACAAAATAGGACGGCATAAATATGCATGCTTTATGCCTGTTTTTGCAATATCATAAGGAACTTCAGATCCATCTTAGATGGATAGTTTACAAATCATGTTATGTTATGTTATGTTTTTCCCTTGATTTGCTCAGTTGTAGCTACTGCTTTGCAATTCAAGGAATGTCGATGGAACTGTGACAAGTTCTCTCTGTTGAACTTTTATAAGGGTCTGGCTTTGAGAAATAGTGTATGATATTGCATGTACAATATATTGTCTATTGTCTACCAGTGGTACATCCCTAAAATATTCAGAAACTCAGCTATTTATGGTTATATGCACTATAAAAACATAGGGTTGGAAAATCTGGATTGGAAGAAAAAAATGCAACTAAAATGAATTCAAAACTTAAACCCTCCACATTTTCCATAGCCACTATTTGAGAAGATATATAAAACTTTTATTAGAAAAAGCCAAGATGAGGTAGGGAAGATAAATTGAGAGACGTACCTGGCCTGTAAAAGTTCAATTTTCTAAATCCAATTTCGCATGTCTTTCTAAAGTAAGACCAGTTAGCCAGAAACGCTGGAGATCTCAGAACTTATTTTATCTTGACCTCTTCAGGCAATGAGAAGATGGTGGATATCTGAGATGGAGCAAATTGAGAGCAGCAAGAAATCTTAATTTCTGGATAATCCGCTTGTCTTCCTTTACTGGTTTCATCTAAAAAAGTTAGCCAAGAAAATAATTCTAATCCATGTGTTAATTTAAACTATACAATAAAATAAAATTAGATGTATTTCAATACTGAACATGTGCATATTAGTACCATGACTCTGAGGTAATAAGCCAGCAAGAGTAGCCTAAGCAAATATTAGAATTTCATGCTTGTGTAGATTAATCCATATAGAATTTTCTACACAGTTCCTGAAAGTTATTTCTTTAATACCAACAGAATAAAGCCAAATCTTAAACTACTTGTTTTCCTTCACACGCGTGCAAACCAAATCTCTGCCCTCTTATCCAATTGGCCAGTGTAGGCCTTATACTTAATAGAAACCAAAAGCATATGCCATTTATTTTCTGTCATTCGTCTGCAGAAGTATCTTGATAACTTATATCTTATCAAGATATAACTTGATAAGAAGTTACATATTTAACAACATCTTGACTAGAACAGTTGATGCCACAGAAATATACATTTACAAATACAACCCTATTGAATTTACTTCCAGGTAGATAAATATAAAATTCTAGCCCAAAATATGCTCACTTTGGAAATTTATGCATTTTAGGACTCAATTTCAATTCTTGTCAAAGTGTTTGTAAATCTGAAATTAATTTCAAACAAAAAAAATTGATTTAAGGTCAAATGATTCCAAATTAATTATACCATTATAATGTGTTTTTCACCCTTTTGGTGAAGAATTCATCATACACTGGTTTGCATCTTTAATCATGTTTTTCTTATTACTGTTAATGACTGATTTCTTGGAACTAATCAGAAACTCAAATTATTGATGTGTTTTTAATCAGCGCAGAACTGCACCTTGCAGCAATGAGAAAGATGTTTGGTTATGCAACATATGAAGATCAAGATTTAAATTTACCTTCAGTAGTTGCAATTCATTGGGTGATTTTGGGCCAGTTGTGGGTTTAAAAAATAAAGACAGGGAAGATACCAAGTTAAGCCTCTTTGAAGTCTTGGAGAAAAGGCAATGTATAAATGTAACAAAAAAAGAACACACTAGTGCAGTATTTATTGAAAATAAAGGAGAACGAACCCATCATGGACACCAAATGGAGCCAATCCAATCCATTCTAATTCCTGATAGTGAGGCAATATGGATTTCTTGTCATCCTCTTAAGCAGGAATAGTCATCCTTTTGTCCAATCTAGTCAACTAGTCAGCCCATATATTATCAGCTAATGAGTGTAGGACTTTACTATTTTACATTTTTATTATCAGGGAAAATTAGTACTAGAAAACTAGTATTCATTCATCCACTTTATTATCCAATGTTTCAACAGTGGCATGAACAGTATTAATATGGGGGACAAGGAGGAGTAAATGAAGAAACAGATTTCTGTCTGCTCTTAATAATTATTGTAAGTTTGGCCTTCACCTGCCCTAATCTATAGGCTTTGTGTAATTTAGAAAAGTATTAAAATATAAAATATCCAATAAAGTAGTAGAATATTATGTACATACTGTATGTTAGAAAGTGTTTTTGACAACTAAAAAGATGCTCCAATTCAGGCTTTATCATTCCTTCAAGGAAAATTGTAACCCTCTAAGAAGAGACAATATTTCAATAGAAGAGAATATCTATAGTTCATGATTGAACTATGGAATTCTTGGTGCTCTCTAAGCTTGGTTGTGCTTAGAACTCCAGAGAATATTGCCTCCTTGCTTCCTGCTGTTCTTATGTTTTCTAGATAATAAACCCCAGAAAGAAAGACAACAGAACACGAATGATGGAAATGATATTTCTGAGAGTTAAATTAGATGTGCCATAGGGGATCTGTAATAAAGATCTCCTGTGTTTTGATGTGTATCTTTATCTATATTCTTGTTACAAACCAACATCAATCTCCCAACAAAATGGTTCCATTTTCTTGAACTAAGGAATACTCAAGTGACTGTTAGCTGCAGGCAGCTATCTAATAATTTTCTTTTGCAAAACTAAATTCAAGGAAGTGTATTGATCAGGGACTAGCATGGCAGGAATTGCAAAAGCCAAAGGAAAGAGGTTATGATCAAGAATCTCCTATCTCTGATGACACTCAGCTGTACCTCTCCACCCCGGACCACCCCAACATTGCCCTTGAAGTGATGTCCCGGTGCCTGGAGGCCATGCGGATCTGGATGGGGAGAAATAGACTCAGGCTCAACCCATCCAAGACTGAGTGGCTGTGGTTTCTGGCGTCCCAATATAGTCAGTTGGAACCATCACTGACTATTGGGGGGAAGTCGTTGGCCCCCACGGAGAGGGCTCACAACTTGGGCATCCTCCTGGATTCACAGCTATCTTTAGAAGAGCATTTGATGGCCGTAACCGGGAGGACTTTTCATCAGGTTCGCCTGATCCGCCAGATGCGACCCTTTCTAGATCGGGACTCCTTATGCACGGTCACTCATGCCCTCGTCACTTCCCGCCTGGACTACTGTAATGCTCTCTACATGGGGCTCCCCTTGAGGAGCATCCGGAGGCTCCAACTGGTGCAGAGTGCGGCCGCACGGGTGGTTATGGGAGCGAGGTGGCTTTCCCATGTAATACCTCTCCTGCGTGAGCTGCACTGGCTCCCGGTGGTCTTCCGGGTGCACTTCAAGGCTTTGGTTACCACCTTTAGAGCACTCCATGGCTTAGGACCTGGTTATTTATGGGACCGCCTGCTGCCACCAATACCTCCCACCGGCCAGTACGCTCTCATAGAGAGGGGCTCCTCTGGGTGCCGTCGGCCAAACAGTGTTGACTGGCGGCCCCTAGGGGGAGGGCCTTCTCTGTGGGAGCACCTGCTATCTGGAACGAGCTCCCCCCGGAGATACAGAGGATCCCAGATCTACGCACCTTTCGCCGCGCGAAATCTCAAGATTTTCCTATTTCAACAGGCCGGCCTGGCCTAAGTTTTTCTTTTTCCTTTTTAATTCAAATGATGAATTTTAAATTTGTCTTAAAAACATTAGGGTTGTTTAAATTGTCACGGGCCAAATTATTTAATCAGATTTTATACTGTTTTTAAATTTTGTAATTTATGTGTTTTATCTGTTTACCGCCCTGAGTCCTGCAGGAGTAGGGCGGTATATAAATTTAATAATAATAATAAATCTCATGCTCATTTAGATTACAAATTAACAACGCTAACATAGGATAAGAAGTCATTGCCATGCCCTAAGAAAACAATAGCACAGGTACAGAAAGGTTGTGCTTAGTGGTCCAATTCTCCAAGGGACTAATATCAAGTTACTACTCAAGGTATCTGCAAACATTTCAACTCTGGTACCTTTTTTGCACATCTAGAAATTTTTGGTGTTTGATACTCACTGATGGGCAATCATTACATCCACTTATTTCGATTGTCTCATGCTTTTTTTCCTTTCATCAAATGAGTTACAGTTAGGGTTATTGATGGTTGAAAGTTACTGTCAGGCCTGGAAGCCATCTTTTGCATTGGGCCTTCAGGCCTGCCACATTTACTACTGTGGGAAATTGGGAGGGGAGATTGTATGGAACATGGGTGATATATAGTCATAATAACATTCCTTTCTCAGAGAGTCAAGGACATCTGCACCTGGAAGGCTGGAACTGTGAGGCATTTCCAGTTGGGATGGTGTTTTGATTAGACCATGTGATGGACATGTGGGTGCTGGGCAAGGACTTGGACTTTCCTTTGGGTGGCAAAAACCTGGAAGCTTTCAGATTTGGGTTTTCTCAGATGTGCCAATATGACATCTCTAATAAAATGGAACTTTGAGGAACTTCAAGCCTCGGAGTCTTCTTTCATTGGGGGTGTTACTTGGAAACTTGACAGTTACCTCTAAAAATGAATGACCCATAACCCATATCATAAGCACAAGAAGGACATCACAGCAATTGTTTATATTCACAGGGTACAAAAACATTTGGATCACATGCAAAGGATCACAAGATTTCAATAATAGTGACAGACAAAAAGGAACAAGAACTGATGTCTGATTTTGTGTCTCTATGTTATAAAAACTTTGTGTTGCATAACAAATGGGGTTGCTTTCTGGTATTGTAGCCTGATTTTGACAGAGAGGAGTTACTTGATAATTGTTAATTTAATTTTTAAATTTTAATTAAGTCAATCTAGTCACCAATAACATATAGATTGTCTCTTGGTTATACTGTTATGGACTGTTTACACAGTTGTATGTGTGAGCTGTTTCTGTATCTGTTCTTATTTCCAACTTGTTTCTATTACTTTTCAATTCATAGTAGCAAAATCAAACATTTGCCTACAAAATTTTGTATTCTTCAACTGTAGAGTCGATCTACTGTCAATGAAATAATATTGGAAATTGTATTATTCATGGGCTTTTTTATTGTTGCAGGATAAGCCTGTTCTTTAAGTAATTCAGGTTTTAAGTCACTCCATTTGCCCTGCACCTCCATCACTTTTCTCATGGGATTAGATAAACAGAATTTATAAAAAGCTAACAAATTACCTTCTCTAGAATCTTGCTGAATCGTACACATATTTCAATCTTTAAGCAAAGCAAGAAAGTTTAATGAAAAGGTCCTCCTTGAAACTTCTGCAAGAAAGCCTCCAGACAGAATTAGATTGAAATACATAAATTTTTAATTTACTGTAGATAATATCTACAGATGATAGGGCTGGGACTATAAGTAGAAAACAGATTTAACAAAAAACAAAAGTCATTCAGCACTTTTCATGCAGAGAATTGGCCCTGAGGCAGGAAGGTTTAAAAAGGGCGGGAAAGGTCATTCAAAAGATAATATATTTCTAGAACTGACTGTCACAAGCATAATTCTACAAAGTTGGAGAAAGAAGCCTAACTTTATCTTCCAGCTAGAAATGTACAGTGTAGTCTGATGTAATACCTTGCCATGAGACATGTCTTCAGTGCCACTTTCTCTCATGACATGAAGTCATAAGTATTGGATTGCATGCCGAATAGGTAAAAGAAACCATGAACTGGGCATAAAGGAGTAAATGACAAAAACATGTTGATTAAGCACTGTTTATTGAAAATCCTTTCTACCACAGCAGTTTTAGAAGAAATGAATGGAAGACATTCTTTTAAAAGACTGTGGCATTGTCTGTGAGAAAAATTATCAGTGATCATTTGAAACTAGGGTGTCATCTTCATTTTTAAGATTTGAGATTTGTTCTGCAATGCATGATAATTCATCCGCCACCTCCAGATTTTTAAAAATAGCTTTCTGTTGGAATAAAATACCAAAGCCATTTTCTTCTTAAAAGCAAAATACTCAGCAGTGCCTAAACATATTTGTGAGTTTAGGGAACTCTATGAAACAGACAACAGTAGCTCTCTGTCCCATCAGATGGACAAGAGTCGACTCCACAGGAGGGCTAAAATTACTTTTATTAAGAATGGTTATAATAACAGAACCTTGCAAGTCTGATTATGCTGCACTTCCTCCCCTTCTTATGCTCCTGTGAATTAAGGAGGTTTCTGTCTGGCCCTCATTCACAAATTTTCTGCTGGTTTTGGAGTTAAGGTGTGTTTTTCCCTTTGTCACTTTGATAATTGGTCACACTTATCTCCATCAGGGTCATCCTCCTTAAATTCTAAAGTAACATTATTTCAATTTTAAAAAAAGCTACAACACTAACACTAAACTGGTACCTTACTGGTGTGAATAATCAGGTGATCTCAGAAAACCATTCCTTTAAATCAGCACATTGCCCTCTCCTCACACGTCTTTCATTTATTCACAAACAAGCCAAGACTGGTTGCCAGAAGCTCAGATATCTAGGCAGAACATGAATTTTATTCATTTTATAAGAAAAAGGACTCATGTTTAAAAATCCCCTCCTTCACCTTTAAAGACAATGAACAACAAGGACTGCTGCTCCAGTACTTGTTTTGTAGATTTCACAAGGGGAATTAGCTTTTTTTTTTGAGAGAGAGAGAGAGAGAGGCGAAGCAAAGAGCAGCCTGGAAATGACTGGATAGATGCCCAAAAAGAGGCTTATAGGCTGTTGCTCTTTGCCTGCTAGAATGAGAACAGCAAAAGAAGGACAGTCAAAAGTATCACTGCTGTTATCAGCCAATCAAACCAGAAAGGAAAAAAAATGACACCCTATTGTAAACTTGCTATTTAAAAGGAGGTACTCTTCACATGTTCCTTTGTTCTTTCAGAATACCTTTGATGAGAACACACTTCATTTTTAAAGGCATTTTGAATCTCAGCATCAATAGGATGCCACACACAATACATACATACACAAAGGCCTACAGCTGATTCTAGTATCTTATTCTAGTATCCTTTGAATATCACAGCATGGTCAGCATGGGTGTGAGAACTGAAGCATATTATATATCTGCAGGCATGTGCATGGATAGACTTACACCTTTGATACAGCCAGCATTCTAATTTTAGTTACCTGCTTTCTTTTGTAGATTGTCCTCCTAAAGTTCAATTTGCTCATAGTAGAAAATCATAAGGGGGGAGGGGGACAAGATTACTTTTCAGGCAGTTAGGGTATGGCATGATTGCAAACAGAGGAGTTCTCTTCTGTGATCTGCTAATTGATAAAAGTAATAATTTATTAAATTTATATGTTGCTCAACTCCTAGCAACTCATTGCCATTCTGCATGAACAGTATGCGGTAGACATGAAGATATATAGTGAACTTTTGCTGTGTCATGTAGAACCACCAGCTGTTGAAACAGGAACAAGAAATGATGTTAGGCTTGTGAAGATGTTTCCGAGTAAATCTCCAGTATGTTGGAAATGTAACAAGAGCTACGGAACATATTACCATCTCTCGTGGACATGTCCAGCTGCAAAGAAGTTTTGGGCTAAGATTAAAAAATGGTTACAGAAAATAATAGAACAACCTATGAGTGGAAAACCAGAGACATTTTTATTGGGGACATTTATTGAAAAATACAGTAAGGAAATAAAATATTTGATTTTGCATATTATAACAGTTGCCCATATAGTATACGCACAAAATTGGAAAAAAAAAATACCAACAGAAGAAGAGTTGATTTAAAAAATCCTAGAATGTGCCGAGATGGATAAATTAACAAGAGGTTAAAGAAAAGGAGGATACAGAATATTATATAATCTGGCACAAATGGTATAAGTGGCTAGAGAATAGGAATAATGGAGAAGAAAAATGGGGGTGAAATTTAAAAATGGAAAGAATGAATATGTCAATGTATAGAAAGTATAAAATCAATATGAATGTTAAGAAATACACTGTAATTAAAAGAGAAGGGGACAAGAAGAAACTGGAATAATCTTAAGAGAAAAGGGGGGAAATGTGAATATTATAAGAGGATCATCACGAAATAGCTGTTAAGAGAGTATATATATATAAATGTTGTATGTCTTGTAATGTCATATTATGTTATAATAATAAAAAATAAAAACTTAAAAAAAAAAAGAAATGATGTTCCACTGGATATCTTGAAGCATCAGTATTATGGGTAGGTGATCTAGCACTACCTAGTTCGGCTTTCCTGGTCACACTGTAGTTTACAGCTCATTTAGTGAGCTTGTAAAACATAATAAAATTAAAGTAGTGGTGCAAAGAGTGGACTGGTCACCCAGAAAGCGATGTAAAATAGTATTATTAAGTGAACAAGGCTACAGTTATAAAGAAATTAGAAGAAAAATTGGTGGAAACTTAACCAAAGGTGGCATTTATAAGTTTTTGAAGAGGTAGAAGGAGAGTCAGTCACTACAAAACCACACTGGTAAAGGCAGGAAAAGGTGCACAAGAGCAAGTGATGATAGAAGAATTAAGAGACTGTGCCTATGTGACAGAAGAAAATCATCTGGGTGTGTACAAGATGAAATGGTGCAATGCAGTGTTGCGTTGCCCCCGGTTCTGACCGGTTCGCAACAACCGGTAGTAAAACTGGCGGGAGGGCCGCCTACTGCCCTGGATGTTGTCATCAGCGATCTGCGCATGCACTGAAGCAAGGTGCGCACTTGAGTGAAGTGAGCGTGCGCACGATCCCGTTGCAAACTGGTAGTAAAGGTAAATAGAACCCACCCTGGCGCAATGCAATGTGAAGTTGAGTGCAAGGACTGTTTAGCGCAGACTGCAGGAATTTGGCCTAAAATCTAGAATTCCACAAAAAAAGCCACTTCTATCTTTCAAATAAAGGTTGAAAAGCATTACATTCTTGATTAAATTATCTTTCCACTGATATATAATTTTATGGTACAACTTCACAAAAAAAGTGGTGTTATTAGCCATCAAACCTAAAAAATACAAAAATACAAAAGGTTTCCACAATTTTGGCCACTACTATATATGTTCATAAGAACATTAGTGGCAACCTCAGTGCCATCTAGTTCTCTCCAGATGCAAGGCCAGCCTGCATAATCAGATACTATTTGTGGATGCTACGGCTGATACTAATAAACTGTGCCTAATGGATTGGATTTTACATATCGTCCTATTGTCCATTATTATGAATTTCAGTTATGATTTGGCTGCCTGGATAGCCAGCATTTACACACCAATAGAGGACATTACGATATTTACTGTAAAATCTTAACACAGATCCTTTTTCCAGGAGTTGTCCAATAAAAGATATTTGTGATAGACCTTTTCTTCCGTAAAGAAGTGTATGTGAATGCAATCAGACAGAAATAATATGTCAACTTTTGTATTTCCATTAATTGATTTATCCTACTTTATTGAAGGTTAAAATCTCTAAAATGTATTTTAAATTGAACATCAAAAAATGTTGATGTTGACAGCTGAGGAGCAGTCTGGTGTTTATAAGGACACCCTCTGAACAAATAACTCCAAATTATGTATCATTACTCTAGATATTGTTAAATGCAAGAAAAGACAAAAAAGAAAATGGTTAATGTATATTTTTAGATCATTATTGCCATTGTTTCAGAGTTTCTGAAAATTTGAATCACTGCTATCAAATCCTTCATAGCAACCAACTCTCTTAGTTAAGTCAAGTAAAAATGTAATTTTAAAAATAACTGCCCCAATTTTAACAAGGCCAATGGCTTATGGATTGTTTTCCTCCAATTTATAACAGTGTAAATTATACTCTTGAAATCATACAATTTCTCTGCTGTAACTAAAAAAATTGATGAAGAGGGGAAATAGTATAAAAAAACTATTTGAAGCATTTTGTCCTAATCAATACAATTTATACTGTACAATGCCCCAAAACCCTCTCTGAGGGAGATGGATAGTTAAAAAATAGGAAATATAAATAAATGAATACCACACACACAATTATTAATCCCTTAAAATTAAGTCCATCATGAAAGAATTTGTTTCCTTGGTGAGGAAGTAAAATGATTTAAATATAGCTTGATAGAAAGAAACATGTACTTAAAGTACACTGATCTAAACTGCTATGTTAGTCCTTTATTTGAGCTGAATCAGAAGCTATGATCAAAATTGTTTAGTGTAAAAATGAGTATCAGCAATTGATGAAAGAGAAATGACTTGGCATTCAGAAACAAGCACTGAAGCTTTTAGACTTCGATGTTGGAGCAGACTCCTTGACCATGGACAGTCAAGAAAACAGCCAAATGCATCACTGAACAAAAATTAACCCAACATTCTCACTCGAGTCACAAATGACTAAATCCAGATTATCATACTTTTGATACATTATGTGAAGGCCCAATTCTACTGAAAAATGTATAATGCTAACAAAGGTGAAAGAAAAGAGAAGATAATGGTAGGAGGAGAACACTTTTAGTAGGAGAACACTTTTAGAAGCTGGTTCTCACAAGGTCAGAAGAAAACATCCTGAAACCAGATTATTCAATTACCAAAAGGAGAGACAGGGCAAAACTGTCCCTCATGTGAAAAAGGGACTAGCTTCTGTAGCTCAGAATAATAATAGTTGATGCTGATTAAAATTCTTTTGTGAAAAGTAATTAACCTTCCTTTCCAAACTGGGTGGCTAATGTTTCATAACTTCTTTTACATAAAATGCCATCTCAGGCAGCACTCCAGCACCTAATCAAGGTCTATGTTTATAGCAAAAGAGATGAATAGAGAAGGGTTTAAAAAAAAACCTTAATCTGCAGTTATGGAGGCAAGAAAAGAGCCTATGAATTCCATTAAGTTCTGCAGACACAGAAAAATTCATCGCCCAGCAATAAAGACAGATTTGGTAGCTCAAATGAAGAACTCTAAACATCTTTAAGCTAATTGTGGATGACTTCATGAAATCCTATGATGGATGAATGTGATTGAGAACACTTATTTAAAAAAAAAAAAACTATTGCTTAATGCCATTAATCATGTCTAACTCTGGTTCTGATTAACTTCCTCATAATGATGGTAAAGAAACAGATGAACTCTATAGCTGGCAAATAACAATGTAAAATATATCACTGTTCCGTATTAAATGAATTTAGTTATTCATATGATGGATGTTAATGGGGTCTGAGGAATGTCTTGCTATGTTATCTGGAACACCTTTTGATCTATAGATTTCAATGAGGTGGATAAGCTGCTTGCTAGAATGTCCCTTCATTTGTCAGCTAAATCTCTGCCACTTCTGACTCTTACCGATGTTACAAGATCTAGGACAGTGATGGCTAACCTTTTTGCCATCGCGTGCCAGGAGAGGGGGGGCGGGGAGGGGCGCGCACGCACGTGCATGTGTGCACAACCCCCTCCCCCCCCGCTCCTGGCACATGATGCCTGGTAGACCCGTTTTTCTTTCTTACCTGGTTCCAGATCCTCTCTGTGTATCTGGGAACAGCGAAAACAGCCTTTCCCACTCCCTTGGAGGCCCTACGGAGGCTGAAAAAGCCCATTTCCCAACTCCCGGTGGGACAGGAACTGACATTTTTTGCTGTCCCCAGCCTCCAGAACCTCTCTAGGAGTCTCTAGGAGCCTCTCTAGGAGTCTCTAGGAACCTCTCTAGGAGTCTCTGGAGGCTGGGGACAGGAAAAAACGTCACTTCCTGTCCCACCGGGAGTGGGGAAATGGGCCCTTTGAGCCTCCATAGGGCGTCCAAGGAAGTGGGAAAGGCTGTTTTCGCCATTCCCAGATACACAGAGAGGATCTGGAGCCAGGTAAGAAAGAAAAACGGGCCTTCCCCACCCACCCCCAGGCCCTCCAGAGGCAGGAAACAGCCTGTTTCCCTACTTCTGGTGGGCCCAGAAGGCCCGAAAATCAGCTGGCTGGCGCGCGCATGTGCCCCAGAGCTGAGCTGGCGTGCCCACTAATATGGCTCTGCGTGCCACCTGTGGCACGCATGCCATAGGTTCGCCATCACGGATCTAGGAGATGTTAAATGCTTTATTGTGAGAGGATGTAATCCTTACAGCCTTAAAATTCTGCAGGAAATGCTTCTTGAAAAGGCCTTCCTGGGCAATTACCACCATGTCTCCAATCCTAGTTTTTTAAGGAAAAGGTGTAGAGGCAAAACTGGAGAGGAAACTATAGAGCATCTTAGAGGAAGTATATAAGACCTTCTCCAGTAGGTAATTCTAACTGGAGACTGTGAGATGGGAATGATCAGATCAGTTGTCTTTTATGTGCAGAGTGTCACAAGATTTGTTTCTCTCCCCTCTGCTCTTTAACAATTACATGATACTTACAAGAAATATCATCCATCAGACTGAGGTGCAGTATCATCAATATTCTGATGACGGTCATCTGTATTACTACGCCAGGATATACTGGTAATGCATTTGAAATCTTGTGTTCATGACTGAAAAGTCATGGGGTTTGGATGGAAAGAAAGAGGCTGAAATTGAACCCAGCAAGGCCTAGTTGCTATTTATTCATTAAATATTTCTGCTGGCTCTGACATCAGGTAGAGACAGTGCTGCCCTTTGAAAGAGCAGGTCCATAACTTTGAGATCCTTCTGGATTCGTGGTTACTCTTGGAAGAGCAAATGAAGGCCAAGGCCAGGAAAGCCATTGCAATTCTACCTGGAAGGAAGGTATCTCACAACAGTAACTCAGTCTTACATGGTCACCCAGTTGGGCCATCTCAATAGGGCTGTCTGTAAAGCCTGTTCAGAAACTGCAATTGATAAAAATGCCTTTGGGCTGTCATGAGATACAATAGAGATTTCATCTATGCTTCAAGTCCTGCCTTGGTTAGTAACAGTTTTCCAAATCCTAATCCTTTCCAGAACTGATTTTAGCATGTAAAAGCCCTATATGGCTTAATGTCATTTCCTTCACCTAGAATTGACCCATTGAGTACAAACAGTGGAAGAAATTACATACAATTTCCCACCACTATGAAATTAACCTTATTGGCAGTAAGACTTTTGCAAACCCTGCTGATTTTCTACAAGCAAATCAAAGTATTGCTTTTCTGGAAAACTAACTATTTTAACTAGTTCGATAATGGAAAGTTGAGGTTATATATTGCTCAATTTCCTTTGGTTTATTTGGTTGCTGTGTTATTGTATTTATATTTTGTATTTAGCATAGATTTTTTTTGTTTTTCTATATCAGTAATAGTTATACAATAGCAGTGGCATAAAGAATAGATACATAAAAATGTATGCTTCAAAACAACAGTTTCCCCATTTCCTAAAATGAAACAAAGATGCTTTGCATTGTCATATTGTATTCTGATAATTCTAACTAAAAAAAAAAAAGAATTTAAGTCTTTGCAAATATTAGAAATCAGTCCCACAGTCCCACATAGGTAGAAATTGTAAGGCTAAATAATCTGTTTTCGTGTCCCTAGTCCAATATTTCTTGTTACTGTCATTATTGTTTGACTGTTAAGATCCAAAAGGAAGTTATCTTTATGTCTGCTTGTTTCAGATTCTGTCCTTCAACTCAGCTGATGTTGTAATGGGGAAAGTGGGACCAAAGAGATGGGGATATTGGAGGCATAGTTAGTATTTTGGGCATAATACCTCTACGGTATTAAGACATGATTCATTCTAGCAGCATCTTTTTTTCTCTTCCTGAATTACCTACTTCTCTGCTAGGCTTTTAAAAAGAATATTAAGTGCCTTAATAAGTTTCATTACAATAAAACATTCACTTCCTTCTACACTGAGCAAGTCTTTTTCTGTGTTCCTTAACATCAGAATTTTAATTTCCACCTCCCTTATGATCTAGAATGAAGCTGAACTGATGAAGCACAACATATTTTAGCCAAACATATTTTTTACAGTCTCTGTGAGATTCATCTTGTGTCTGCAACCATTCATCCAAATAATTCAGAACAAACTCAAACGTTTCCTATCTATACCATTTGTGTATCCAGTCATTTACTTGGACAATTCTTTTCCATTCTCTGTCAAACAAAAAATGTTTAATCAAATATGTTTATGACAGCTTTATAGTCAATCAGATCAAATATTTTTTGGGCTCCTCGGAATAAAGATAAATCAGTTACACATTACATGATCATGACAATCCGCCAATTTGAATGTGCTTGTGAATTTATTCAACAAGACTTATTCAGTCTTACTCAAAGTGAAAAGAAATCACTATTATTATAACAATGCTATCTCCACTTGCACTGGGATAAATAAAGCAGTTTACATGAGTTACACAGAGACTGACCCAATATCAGCTAAATTTATAGTTCATCTGTACCCAATCAATAGTCCCTTATGGATCAGTTTCTATTTTGAAGGAAGTAAACAGTGAAATACCTCAGAGTCCTCTGCTGGTCTTACCACTGTTCAGCATTTTTAGATGAGGGAAGCAGTGGTGGGTTGCTACCGGTTCATCCCGGATCAGGCGAACCAGTAGGAGGCTCCACTCACCTGCCCGGACACTTCTGTGCATGCACAATTCATCCCTTCCTTCGCTGAGGTTGCACTCCTTTGACAGAATTGCTGACAAACTGAAAGGTCCTCCTGTGGAGGAGGAGAGAGAGAGGGTTAAGGGGCTTGGTGCTAGGCGTTAACCCATTCTTTTGTGTTTTGTCTGGAGGAGGTGGTTCTTTTTGCAGGGGGGAATGCCTGTCAGCTAGGCCATAGCTCTAAAAGAATCGATTTATACTGTATCAACAAAGGTATATAATGTTGAGATCAATGGAAGTACTAGTTCTGCCATACGTGCCAATGTAAAATACTGGGTCTAGTTTTGGATCCTGCAATACAAGAATGGCATTGAAGAACTGGGAATTGTACAAAGATAAGAAGTTGGAGACTAAATACTATGAATAAATTAAAGTAGAGTGGGACAGGCTACATGTGGGTATCAAGTAAATCATCTACTGAAACTTTTTTTAAGCTTAGGCCTTCACAGGCCAACTAATAACCATGTTGGTGAAGGTATTGGTCTATAAATGTCATTCCTATTGCAGAAATAATTGCAGTTAAAGAGTTGAAACCAGACACTTCTGATTAGGTTTCAGCATCAGCTGCTATTGTTGAGCATTTAACAATGATAAGTGTAGACTATAGTCAGTAGATGCAAAATCAATATGATACTAATAATGTCATTTTATATTTGAACTACATATGAGTTTTGTGACAGACATTCTCCTTGAAATGTACTCTTGCATTGTTGGCATTATAAAACCTATAATTCCAAACTTCAGAAATCATTGTCATAATTGTATTGTAATAAATCAAAAAGAGATTCTCATGGATAAATTACATATACAATGGCCAAAACAGCTTTGAATGACAGCTTTTTAAGAAAAACAATGAATCAGCATATACACAAGATCTTCAGATTCAGTATTTGGTGACCCATGAAGTCAAAGTATTTCCACAACAGCAGATTGAAATAGTCTGAAGAGAGGTACTTCTATTATTTTAGTTACAAGTTTACACCAATATACTCCTGAATTCAATTGGAACAATTACAATAATATTTTCTTTAATTTTTAGTTTTAAAAGGCTGTTGCTTCTCAAAGGCTGATTGCTTATTCAGAATAATGCTTCCCTGCCTGTAATAAAATCAGTTTCATTCTCTCAGATTCACACATTTTCATCTTCAGGTAAATACACATTTATTCTACCCTTGTAGTTCATGTAAGGGGATATCCTGCAAATAATGCAGATTCACTTTAGCACAAACATTCTCTTATTATTCTCACTGAAATTCTTTAGGGTCTTTGGATTCAACTTTTTAAAAGTTTGACAGTTTCACATGTTAAGCCACTGTAACATTTTGTTTGTTTTGTAAAGATTAATTTGATGTTTCCTTCTCTGCAACTCTTTTTTGTATTATGGAATGGAATGGAATGGAATGGAATGGAATGGAATGGAATGGAATAGAATAGAATAGAATAGAATAGAATAGAATAGAATAGAATAGAATAGAATAGAATAGAATAGAATAGAATAGAATGTCTTCTTGGAGGTCTTATAGCCCAAGACCTCCAAGAAGAGGCAGGAAAGCCTGTACCATTTCAGACAAACGGTTGTCCAATCTCTTTTTAAAAACTTCCAGTGTTGGAGCATCCACAACTTCTGGAGGCAAGTTGTTCCACTGATTAAATGTTCTAATGGTCAGAAAATTTCTCCTTAGTTCTAAGTTGCTTCTCTCCTTGATTAGTTTCCACCCATTGCTTCTTGTCCTGCCTTCAGGTCTGAAGAATAGGTTGACCCCATGTTCTTTGTGGCAACCCCTTAGATATTGGAAAACTGCTATCATGTCACCCCTAGTCCATCTTTTCATTAAACTAGACCAGGAGTGAAATGTAAAAATGTTTGCTACCGGTTCTGTGGGTGTGGCTTGATGGGTGTGGCTTGATGGTCATGTGGCTGGCTGGGCGTGGCCAACTTGACGTCACTCACTGTTAGAGCCAGGACCTGCACATTTTGAAGCACATTCTGCCTTTCTGAAGCCCCCAACACTTAGAGTTTCCCTCCGCCACCCAAGGGAATATCGGAGCCTTCTCTTGCAGAAGCAGAACCCAGGCACAGAAATGGAAAAATGAGGGGGGGAGAATGGGGGGGAGAAGGTGTAAGAAGACGTTTCCTTAGATCGCTGACGCTCCCAATAATGAGTTTGGCGGCGATCCAAGGAAACATCTTCCAGATCTTCAAGATTGACTTTAAGAGTGTTGAGAAGCCGACAGCAAAAATAGTGGCAGTGGGGGCAACAGGGGCATGTGTGTGTGTCCCTCCGCAAGGACTTGGAGACAGACACCGCCCATCTGAGGAAAAGAGGAGGCAGCAAAACCCTGGCTGTCACCTGGGAGAGGAGGACCACAGAGGGACACACACACACACGGACACACACAGACACACACGGACACATCCTGTTGCCCCCACTGCCACTACTTTTGCTGTTGGCTTCTCGGCGCTCTTAAAGTCGATCTTGAAGAATTGGAAGATGTTTCCTTAGATCGCTGATGTTCTGAACAATGAGTTTGGCTAGCGTGGAAGGCAGGAAAGCATGGCAGGGCTGCGGGCTGTGGACCGGTTTGGGAGTATGGTCAGCCAGCAATTGCTATCGGTTTGGCAACCCAGCCCCAATCTCCGCTACCGGTTCTCCCAAACCGGTCCAAACTGGTAGCATTTCACCCCTGAACTAGACATACTCATTTTATGAATCTTGTACTGATATCTTTACTTAACAATCTGCAAGACTTATCTATGTTATCAGTCTCAGTAGAGCCAATTGATGTGAAAAGGTTTCAGAAGTTTAGAACAGGAGCCAATGCTTTTAAAGTTTTAGCCAAAGATTATTTGATGAAACTCGAGCTGTTGCTCAGACTAGAACTGATTGAATTATTTTGCTGTTGTGTACCTACATGAAAATTTAGGCTGCACTGATCTCCTCTGTTTGCTGGCTTCTTGCCTAGCTTTGGATTTTGAGCTGTACTGCTATCACCCCATTCTTACAGAATTTTATCTATTTTATATAATGAACTATAATGTTTCAATTTACTTTTATCTTTACCTCCTTGTTGTATATTGATGTTAAAGCTTTCCATTCAATTGCACTTGAGGCTCCTTTGAGATTATTTGATATAATTCATATTTGATTTAATCTGGAAATGAAGGAATCACTATGCTGTTTTAGGTAAATATTTTTAGGGAAAAAACATAGTTATATAATAATAAATCAAGAGTTAGATGCATTAACAGCTGCATATTTCTGTTTAAGAGTATTCATTTTAGAACTGTAAAGCAATTTGCCAATGGCATTGGTCTGTTTATTTGCTTCAGTTAGCCTAATATTAGTTTCTTCTTCTCAGAACTATGCTCTTCTTTCTCTAGCTCTTCTGTCCTTGCTTTAACAGCTTTCACATGATTTTATACCATTTGAGTTCAAAGAACTGCAAACTCCATTAAGGCAGCTGCAGAAAAGAGGAGTATCCAAAAGAAATCATAGTCAGTTATATAGGAGGAATAAAGCTAAAATTTCAGAATTCATTGCAAGATGTCCCATTCCCAAGATTTCAGTTCTATGTATTCATATTTTCTGAGAATTTTCTAAAGTTATCTTATGACATAGGTATTCAGTAAGCTTATTTTCCATTCTTTCCCTCAAAATCCTTAATATCAAATCTGCCTTATTCACAGTAGTTACACATATTCAGGTATTCAATGCAATTTTATAAGCCCTTTCTCATTCAGTTTTTGTTGCGTTTTGAGAGATTATTGCTGCTTTTGGTGTAAGCATCCTTAAAAAGTGATGTCAATAACTTGCTGCTTTAATAATTGATAACTGAACCATTGATTTTATTCTGCTTTTGACTGGAATCTCCAAGCAGCAAAAATAACTATCATCGTATTCTATACTTCCAAATCAATATATATTCATGGTGAAAAATCATAAGACATATTAGGTTGTGATTCTTGTTCTGCCTCTATTCCTAACTTCTTGTTTATTTTACTAGAGAGCAATTGCTTTTAAATTGCCATTGTGGTGTTAAAGAATGGTCAGTCTAAACCAGAAAGGTATACAATGGAGTCTTTACCTGTGTCTTTTCCAGATTGAAGAAATGTATTGCCACAATGTTCTTTAAAACCACTAATAAATCTAGAAGCTAATGGAAAAGGCTATTTTATCATGGCATGAAGCCAACTTTCAGCAGCTAAGACTTTTAACTTAGAAAAATCTTCAGGGGACATCTAATCTATATTTTGCACAGTAAGGTTGACAATGCCCCTTTAAATTGTAGGTCAAAGAATCTGTGATCACAGATGGTTGGTGCAGCATATTAACTTAAGCAGCATCCTCCAGAGAACAATAATAATTCCTGGGAAAGTGCTAGAAACACCAGCAGTTTTGAAATGAATATCCTCAAAAATTTCTCTCTATATGGAAAAGTCAGTGATTGATTAGTTTAAAGCAAACGAACCAATACAGAAAAGAACAAAACAATCCCTACTAAAATCAATTATGTTATTTCTGACTGTTTGAAGCCAATTGTTTAGACTGAAGTAGCTCTTTATTCTGATTAATAGCTTGTGTGCTAGCACTGGAGTTAGTCAAATAAGCTATAAGTAGAACTAATTGTTGTTGAAGTTGTATCTGTTTGTTCAGTAAGGATGGAATGAAATTCTTTTCCAAATGTGAATTGATTGGATTTCTTTTCGGTTCAGTTCTATTTCAAACTGGTTTTTTTTTTTTTTAATTTGATTTATATGCCGCCCTTCTCCGAAGACTCAGGGCGGCTTACAATGTGCTCAGCAATAGCCTTCATCCTTTTGTATATTTATACAAAGTCAGCTTATTGCCCCCACAACTGGGTCCTCAATTTACCTACCTTAGAAAGGATGGAAGGCTGAGTCAACCTTGAGCCTTGGCGAGATTCGAACCCTGCAGTAATTGCAGGCAGCTGGTCTTAATAACCAGCTTAATAACAGGGTGCCTTAAACCCCTGTACTACCAAGGCTCTACCAAGGGTTTGCTGGGTCATCTCAATGAATGATGTCAGATTATTTCATTACCTTCAAAGTGCAAATGAGATTGATTTATAAGAAGAGATGCTGCAGTTCTAATCTGCCTCTTGAACCTTCCCTGTTTCCAAGATGTACTGGTGTACTATTGAAAAGGACTTTTTATATGAGCATTGAAAAATAGTTACAGTTTCCAAGTCCTTTAAGGATCAACATGTTCCTTTAAAAAAAAAAAAAAAGACGTGTGTCCAGTGGTGGAATTCAATTTTTTTTAGTACCGGTTCTGTGGGCATGGCTTGGTAGGCATGGCAGGGGAAGGATACTGCAAAATCTCCATTCCCACCCACTTTAGGGCCAGCCAGAGGTAGTATTTGCCGGTTCTCTGAACTACTCAAAATTTCCGCTACCGGTTCTCCAGAACCTGTCAGAACCTGCTGAGTAGCACCCCTGAGTGTGTCCCTTTATATGCTGCAACAATTTCTATCATCCCTCAGCTTCAATTATGTTGGCTGAGATTGGAATTGATGGAGGATGGAATTTGGAATCACACATTGCCAACACTATTCTAAAAATGCAGGTGGCCAATGAACCAGAAAGTGACCTGACCAGGGTAAAAGGGGGGGGGTTGATAATATAATAATTGATAATTGTTCTGAAGTGAAAATGAGGTTGTCTACATGGCCATCTACTGTATATAAAGCAGGTCTAAGATGATGTGGGAGAAGAACATGATTAATGGGAGACCATGAAATATGAGCTCTCCCTGACTTCTCTGCATAGAGGTTGAAGTCTTTCAATACTAATGGTGGGAGGTGGGGGACTCAAATCATCAGCCTGATAATCAGAACCAGGAACTCCAAAGAGGCATCCAGATAGGTAGTAGGGCTGCTACACTCACCTAGCTTGTTCTTATGGCCCAAACTAATGTGAAAGCATCACACTCCACCCCTTGGAAACAGTAAACCTGGTCACAGACAAGATTGCACAATAAACCAATACCACCCCACCTCTCCATCCACAGCATTGAGACAGATATAAGATCAGAAAGCCAGATGAAGAGATTTCCAGAAGAGCAATATCCCTGTAATGGTATGTGGGCATGACATTGGCAGAATGGGCCCAGAGACACTGCTTAGGGAATGGTCAGATAAGAGACAGCCTAGTCTGCAGCTGAGTCATGGACAGGATACCCTCCATCCATCTTCCCTAATCATGTTCCTATCTTCTTCCCCTTCACAACTGGAAATGGTGCATTCACATATCATCCTTGCTACATACCCACTTGCTTAGAAACATTGCTAACAATATAAACAGAAACTAGACTCAATTGGCATCCATTTGCTTGTAAACAGTCTTGTCTGCGAAGCTCAGAGGAATGACTATGCTTATAGATGCTTTTCTTGGCACCCATTTAGCCTCCTGACTGACTGATATTTTTTAAAAAATAGATAATAAGAAAAATAATAGCGGATGGGATGGGTTTTCAAAATACCTCTAGGCAAAGCACAGTCTATGAGGGCCTTTTTAGAAAAAAGAGATTTAGAAATGTGCCCATCTGCACAATAATACTGTGGGGGGGGGGGGAACCTGCAGAGTAGAAGGGAGCATTCTGAAGAACTGACAAGGTTAGACTAAAAGCTAATTTGCTCTCTGGCCTATATTTGTGACTGACAAATGTTCTGTGTCATTGGTTTTGTGAATGTGCAAGCTTTTCTGACAGCCATGTTGTAAGAGATCCAAACAAGTTTCCAATATTTTAAATATGTCTAGGTTGAGGACACCCAATTTAACATGATTATTAACCTAAACCTATGTAGGTCAGGCCTGAAGATTCAGGACTACACATTAAGTTCCAGTTAAGCTGATTTATTACTCATGCCTGTACACAAGAATCTAGAGGAGTAATGTTCAGCACTAAATTGGTGCTAGATAAGAGTTAACATAATTCAACTGGACTTGGAGTGCTTGTGGGAACATTAGGAGCTGTGGTGGCACAGTGGTTAGAATGCAGTATTGCAGGCTAATTCTGCTGACTGCCAGCTGCCAGCAGTTTGGCAGTTCAATTCTCACTGGCTCAAGGTTGACTCAGCCTTCCACCCTTCCGGGGTCGGTAAAATGAGGATCCAGATTGTTGAGGACAATATGCTGACTCTGTAAACTGCTTAGAGAGGGCTGTGAAGCTGTATATAAGTCTAAGTGCTATTGCTATAATAACTCCAGGCTTATTCCTCTCTTTACTCAACCTCCAGGCTCTGTCTTTCCTCCTACAATATAATTGAAATGATAGGAATTAAATTATAGAGTATAGATGGAATAATCAAATCTGAGTAGCAATTTAATGATCAACTTTTAGAGAAAACATGGCAGTTCTTAATCCAAGTGCTTGAGCCAATGGGAAAAATTGAAATATCCTAGAAAAAGAGCATGTAAATGTCTTTAATGTTTTAGAAGACTGACTTCAAAATTCTCATCTATTTTCAAGACTCCTTAATATATAATATTTCTGAGAAAGTATACAAACCTTCAGCATGGAAAATAAAATAAAATGCCGACAATGACAGAAGAAGAGAGGCTAGGAAGTTAACAGACAATCTGTCATTAAGGCAGGTTCTATTAGCTTCCATTCAGTCATTTGGCTCCAAAATGTAAACGTCAAACCAGAAACTTCAAACGATTCATCATATGAAAAATACCGTAAGTTATATTTACTAAGAAAGGAGAACAGATTGATTACTTTTTAAACTTAATGATAATTCCAAGGTTTAGGATGATGGAATATCCAGAATTATTGAAGACGCAGCATTCAATTCAATAGATCTTTTTATTTATTTATTTGATTTGTTAAAAAGATGATGTCATTTATGCTTATTACTAATCTTTTAATTTTTGTTGTTTGAGGATATTTGTTCCATTTACCTCCTGATATTTTGTTAATTCCTTCAATAAAGACATTCAGATCATTGAACCACTTTTTGTAACAGAAACAATGAATAATTCTTTCCTTTCTTATTTTTTTTCTGAAAATCTAGATAATTTAGAATAATTCCTGTTATGATCTTTAATTTCAGAAGGATCTAGATGCACAAAAGTGCCTTAACACACCATATGGCATTGTCATGAGGATAAAATTGTTTCTCATGTATATGTTTATGTTTTTATCAATGGGAGTAAAATACAAAACAGAAAAAACAGAAAAAACATACATCCAACAGTAACAACAACAAAAAAGGTATACAAAAAAGGGGGGAAATGACCCAAAGATCTAAACTTAAACATAAAATAATCCACCCCTAGCTGGGTTTAAGAAAAACACACAAAAACTAATATCCTTTTCTGTGCCCTCTGAAACTCCATGACACTAAATTCAAAGGGATAAAAATATAATACATAATGTAATGAACTTGAATAAATAGATTAAATAATGTCTTCTGAATATCATGGTATTGTGGTTGGTAGAATTTTATTGCACAACAGGGTTGCCCCCATTCTCTTTCTCTTTCACTTCTTTGAATATAGCCTTAATCTATTTCAGCTGTCCAGAGAATATTTGGCAGGCTCAATGAACTAGAGAGAGAAATCCTTTACATAGGTGTTGTTACATGTATACATAGCAAGTGAAGCCAGGGATGTAGTCTTCACTCAGGTCCGAGTTTAGCTGGACATTTGCATGCCCACCACTGATTGGTGGATTCAAACAGGGCCCGCCACTGATTGGTGGATTCAAATGGAGGGAATTGTAAAGCGTTGTCAGTGGCTGAATCGGTGGGACTGCTTCCTTTAAAAAGGGAGTGCTGCCGGCTAAGCCTTAGCAGAAGTCACTTATTTAAATAAAGAGCTGAAGTTACTGTCTGTCCTCCTGCCTCTTCATTGCCTCCCACAATCTAACAGGTGTTCTGTTAGCTTACTGTTCCTGGTTGATATAAGTTCATATGTGAACAAACTGCATTGCCACCAAGAAGATGGCTGGAAAAACAGCAGTTCTTCAGTTTGCTTTCAATGGTAAACCTGTCCATTTCAATTGTAAAATTGTCCTTTAAGGCAATTTACGGATATACACCTGAAAATGATGTGATAGAATATATCCATTGCACGCTGCTATAGATAAAGAATTAAAAACTTTACCAACCCACTAGTTACATTATATTTTGTATTTTTACTATCTTTATTTTTCATTGTGTTAGTTTTTATATTCATACATCATTTCTCAAATAGTTATTTCCTTGTAAATGCATTACTATGGATTGGTATTAAAATATTATTCTTTTGAAAGATATAGTCCTTTATATAACTGGAAAATCCCAGCAAATTTTTAATTAAGTGCTAATAACTTCTGGTACATAAATAGGTAGATTAATATCAGATTTTGAATTTTAAAATCTGGCCTACATGGACTAAAGGAAAGGTTTAAGCCCCCAAGGTTAAATCCTGCTATAGGCCATTGCACTTAGTACCCAATGCTGGATATATATTTATATATTTACAGATTGCTGCAAACAAGTCCAGGAGAATACAGTTAATTGTCTTAGCAAATATTTGATTTTTATGAGCATGCATATCAAACTGGTGAGTAGAATCAGTGAAAAATATCCACAGTTTAAAGTTAAATATCAATTTAATTGCAGCTATATTGTCATGTAGTTATTAGGAAGGATGATAATATTTAAGTCCATTGCAAAAGTTTATGGTCTTTGAGTCCTGCTGTAAAGACAGATAGAAATAGCATACCTATATCTTTAGACCACCTTATTACCAAAGGATAACAGCAGGGGTGAAATCTAAATTTTTTTGCTACCAGTTCTTTGGGCGTGGCTTGGTGGGCATGGCTTGATGATCATGTGACTGGGTGGCCATGGTCAATTTGACATCACTCACGTCACTCACTGTTAGAGCCAGGAGCTCCACATTCTGACACAAAAGCACATTCTGTCTTTCACAGAATGTTACAGAAGCCAGGAGCTGCACAAAAGCACATTCTGCCTTTCTGAAGCCCCCAACGCTTTGAGTTTCTCTCTGGGTTGACTGCCCAAGCTAACCTCGGAGCCTTCTCTTGCCCTGCTCTTCATCCCAGGGGACCGCACATTCCCCACGCCCCTGCCAATCCTCCATACAAACTGCCCACCCCGTTTCTGCAAAGGCAGAGCCTCCCCCTTGCCAGGTGATCCAAAGAGGGGAGGGGGATGCTGCCGAAAAAGCCGCCTTCCACCCGGGCCTCCTCCTGCAGCCAAACATGCCCAGCCATGCGTACCCTTTCCTCAAATGGGCTGTGCATGGCACTTGGAGAGAGCGAATAAGAGAGCTCTCCAACCTCTGTTTTTATGTGTTTGTGTGTGTGAGGGAGGGAGCGATCTGAAGCCGAGGAACCCAAATTTCTGGCAGCGGCGGGGGCAGCTTCTGAGCAGCCCTGAGTCAGCCAGCTCCACCTGACCTACTCCCTGAGTCTCGTTGTTCTCCTCACCCCTTCCCACTCCACTCAAGCAGTGGCTTCCCTGCTCAGCCCCAACAAGCTATGCATCCATGGTGCCCGCACCAGCATCCTGAGAGAAGCATAGAAGATGATCGCTTGCAAGCAGACAAGCAGACATAGCAAGCGTACATGGCGCCGTGGGAAAAATGAGAGGCCCTGTTGTCCTGCAGAGCCTACCACTGCTTGAATGGGGTGTGAGTAAGCTGCTAGCTCCTTCCTCGCAGCCCTGCCATGTTTGCCTGCCTTCCACGTGGGCTTCCACTTGCCTGCCTTCGCAAGCTGGACACCGGGACACTGGGAAGGCAGTGTGGAAGGCAGGCAAGCATGGCAGGACTGCGGGCCATGGACCGGTTCGGGGGCGTGGCCAGCCAGCCAGTGCTCCTGGTTCAGCAAACCAGCCCCAATCTCCGCTACCTATTCGCCCGAACTAGTCCGAACCGGGAGCATTTCACCCCTGGATAACAGGTTCATTTCTTCCAAACTCCCGATGGGTAACTGTCTAATATTACTGACAATTGTTGGAGATAAATGACCCCTGGATTCATCCAGCTCAACATTTCTTATATCCCAGATATCCCATTTTACCTTTAGTCTTCTTATAGAACATATTAGTTTGTAATCACCTACCAGAAAATTAAGCAACAGTTTCAATCACTTTTTGGTGGGTAAACAGAAAACCATCTATCTATACAACACAGCATTTTTTTAAATTCCAAATTGTCATTATTTTTCTTATTCTCTATGGAATGTATAACGTTCATCAATCATTGCTGAGAAAAGTGACTTCTGAGATACAGTAATATGGTTGCCTTTTATACCAAAGTTGGGAGTTAATTGTTTCTGCCAGACAAGCTGACAAGGGAGTGATCATACAGACACAGGCAGATCTAGGAGTGATACAAAAGCTATATGTGGAAGGATCCTAAATTACCACAAAATAAACTACATGTTTGGTAACCACAATGATTAATCTCTGTTAGAAGTGATCAATTAAAAGATGACAGTGTCAGGATCAAATCTTGTATCATAACTATTTAACATTTATTGTTAATACTCTGAAGAAATTTCCTAATAATTGG
This sequence comes from Pantherophis guttatus, assembly GCF_059756535.1. Taxonomy (NCBI): domain Eukaryota; kingdom Metazoa; phylum Chordata; class Lepidosauria; order Squamata; family Colubridae; genus Pantherophis; species Pantherophis guttatus. Next base: position 44,023,536 of record NC_142068.1, read on the forward strand.
GCTTCTCTTTTCAGTCTATATATGGGAACTAGAAATACGTTTTATGTATTACTAAAGACAAAAAGGAAATCCATTCACCATTCATAAAAAAAAAAATTAAAAAATCACCACGTGGAGCAAAGAGATACAGAAAAATAATTTTAGCTGTTGCCATTTATATTTTTGTGGACCATGACAGTTTAATATTTCATAAAACATCTACATGCTAATCCCTATACCTATCTGTAAATTTAGAAATAAACACCTATCTCACCACAGTGTGTAATATTGCGGTCTATCTGCTCGGTCTGCTGTCCAGGCATTGAGTGTTGATGAGTCACTTTGAGACTCTCCTTCCTTCCTTTCTTCCTTCCTTCCTTCCTTCCTTCCTTCCTTCCTTCCTTCCTTCCTTTCTTTCTTTCTATCTTTCAGCCAGAGGGGTTTTGAACTTCGGCTATCAACCATTTATTTCTCATGTGTAAACTGGCTGGAAATGAAGCTAATTTAGACATTCTTTTCCAGATTTCAACCTCTTCTTCCACTTTGACCCTGATGAGGGCCTGAGATTCTCTTCAGAGCACATTTATCAGATTGGTTGGTTTCCCTGCTTCTTTACCTTTATGTTTACCTTTCTTGGAATCATGTGAAGAGAATAGAAATTACTAGCATTACCGTTTTCCTCAGACTTGGACTAAGTGGAACATGATAGAACTCTTGTCAGAAAATCCATAAATTCATAAATTCACTATTCTATCAATGAGCTTGTAAAAGAAAAAGTGTGCCATTTCATTGATCTATCAACAAACTTATTTAAAAAATACTGTTCAATTGGTCAACTTGTTTTTTTAAAAAAAAGTAGCTGCAGACTAATGATTAGAAGGGAAGAGGCATTATTTCCTCAGTGCACAATAGCTAGTTGGAATGGTGGTTCTTGCTTTCAATGAAATGGATCTCAAAAAGTGAACCAGGCGGTGCCATTAAGCTAGCAAAAGTCAGAAAGGCCAACTTTTGATGCATAGCAGAAAAAGACAAGCAGAGTTGCCTTTCCTTTGGTTAGGTGCAGTGGTGGGTTGCTACCTATTCTGGCGGGCCCGCGGGGGAGGGCCTTCTCTGTGGCTCCCCCAGCTCTCTGGAACCACTTACCTCCTGAGGTAAGTGGTTCCAGAGGTAACCATCCCCACCCTACTGGCCTTCCGAAAAGCTGTGAAGACCTGGCTTTTCCAGCAGGCCTGGGGCCGTTGATCTCACTTTGCGATCTGGCAAGATCTGGCGTGTGGTGTGAATGCGTTCTAAGGTTTTTAATGTTTTTTAATCTTTTAAATGTTTTTAGAATGTTTTTTTTTTTTTAATGTATTGTGAGCCGCCCTGAGTCTCCAGAGAGGGGCGGCATATAAATTTAATAAATAAATAAATAAATAAATAAATAAATAAATAAATAAATAAAAAAAATTCTCCCCGGGTTGGGTGAACTGGTAGCGGCGGCAGCAGGAGGCTCCACCTACCCGCCCGGACATCTCTGTGCATGCGCAGAAGTTTCTGCGCATGCGCAGAAGTGGCGCATAGGTGCACGAGTGCCCATAAGCAAACCAGTAGCTACGGGATTTGAATCCCACTACTGGTTAGGTGTGGATATATAATGAAATCATGCTGTCCTGGCTTCAGAAATGATCAAAGGCCTGCAGTCTTACTGGAACAAGCTAATAATTCAGATCATCCCTCAACAGAACACATTTTCAAACAGAGGGAATTTTCCATAAAATAGGACATGTGGATACAATATAATAGGACTATTCCTCAGAGAATTCAAATTTACTGAAAGAACTGTGCTACTAAAATCAAATCAGGGTTGAAAGAAAACATAAGGGATATTGTACCAAGGAATATATATATATATTTTAAAATTTGATTTATATGCCGCCCTTCTCCGGAGACTCAGGGCGGCTTACAATGCGTTAAGCAATAGCCTTCATACTTTTGTATATTTAAACAAAGTCGGCTTATTGCCCCCACAAACTGGGTCCTCAATTTACCCACCTTAGAAAGGATGGAAGGCTGAGTCGACCTTGAGCCTGGTGAGAATTGAACTCGCAGTAATTGCAGGCAGCTGGATGTTAAATGCTGCCTTAGGAGGCATTAGCCTCCTATGCTACTCAGGCTCCTTATATTTGCCAAATATAAGCTAGTTTCTGCATAAATATCTAAATAAAACCTGACACATAAAAAATGAACAGTTCTCCTAAAAGTCAGACTGCAGCAGTTGAAAGTATCTTGTGGCTGGAATATAAGATATTAACACAAAACTATTTTCTTCTGATTGCTGGTAAATACACCTGGGAGTTTGATATAGAAATGTCTGACAGCTCCTTAAAGCACTAGGAATGCTTAGATTGCTGGTTTGAATATCTGAAGCGTTCAAAGGGTATATGCAAGACACTCAGAACAAGAGATAAGAAAAATAACAACCTGGTGCACTGCTGTTCAGATCTGCAAAGCTCCAGCAGCTACATTTTGATTTAAGACATAGAGAGACACTGGATGCATGCTGTGATATATTTGGCAGAGTTGCAGGATATATCAGCAGGCAGCTTGGAAGCCCCTTCCCCCAATAAAGGGAAAAAAGGTGAGCAAATAAATCTAACAAAAGTTGAAACAAAACCTTCTCTTTAAAGTATCTTGTTGCCATCAAAGAAGATGGGAGAGTGGAAATAGTGAGAGAGAAATGCAGGATAGGAATAGATGAATAACATAGTGAGATCTCAAGATTTGGGTCTAAGACTCAGGTTGGGGGTTAATTTTTTAGAATCTCAGGCAACACATTTAAAACACAGCAATGTGCTTATTTTTTTTCTTGAACCTGCTTGCTTCTAGTTTATTTGTTGTCTTACTGAGCCATTTTCCCAGATCAAATGATATCCCATTTCAAAAGTCAGCAGCCTGGGGAAATTGACAGTTACCAGAAGAAGAAATTTGCAAACACTTCCTCTTGCAAATGAAGAATTTTAGAGGCTGGGCACTCATGGTGGAAAAAAAAGGGGAAAAAAAAGAAATAAGTTATTGGCAATGGTCTGTAAATGTTTGGGGTCCCGTCTGTCTTATGACTGAAGAAGTAACTGAAATAGTTGTCTTAAATTTCATGACACTGGATAAAGAACTTCAGCTCAGAGAGCTAGAAATCATGTGCTTTCATATTTCCATATACTTACATACTAGCAAGAAAGAGAAGGGCAAGCTAATGGCAACTCAGTTTGAAAACCAATTAAGAAAATACAAAAGCATCATCTTGAAACTGAATGATCCACATCTTTGAAGTCCTAACAATCAGAAGCCTCGCTTTCAGAAGATAAGAATTTCCCCAACTCAGTCACTCCATCTCTTCCTTTGATTCAAGCTGTCTTCCAGTGCTCTCACCCCAATGCCTGTCTTCCATTGACTGGATCCTTCCTATCCACAATCTTTGTGACCTCTGGCTCTTCCTGAATGAGATGGATTGGTGAAACAGAGGACATTATCAGGAAGCTAATTGACTTGTGATACCACATGTCAATCTGGAAAAGAGCAAGGTAAATTCTATCAGGCAGTGGATTAAAATCAGCTTTTTCTTGAGAGAAGCCACACCTTAAAGATTATCCAAGTGCAGTGAAAGTAATTTTTTTAAAAAATTAAATTTAAAGAAGGAAAGGGAAGAAAAAAAGCCTTCCCAAAATGTCATTAGAAATCTAAAGTGCAAACAAACAACAATTTCATTTAAATTGAAACGGCTGGATGATTCTTTAGAAACAGGTATATCAAAACCTCACAGTATGATGCTTTTTGAAATATTCACATATGATTAATAATACAAGATAGTTTATTGTGTAATGGCAAATATAAAGGATTGCTGGGGGGAAATTGAAGATACCCAATTACTCTTCTTCTCTACAACATATGATTCCACTCAGATCCACTAAGTAAGCTGTGTAGGAAACAAGCAGACTACAGTGCTTCTGGTATACCTTGCTGTAGATTCATGTATGTTGCTAAATTATTTTCATTGAAATTAATAAATATACTTGAGAAGTCGATATTTATTATTTGCATCACTCACTTAGATGCACTCCCCTTATAATGTGTACTTTGAACTGTAGTTCAAATAAGTTGCATAAAAGCAATTTGGTGTGCATAGAAAGGTAGCAAACATCTGAGGGAATATTGCCAGATGGCCCTACTCAGGCCTCAATTCCCAAAGTTAGAACTCTTATAAAAAAGATCCTCCTATAAAGGAAGTATATGCCAAAACACAAGCATATACACACAACTCACAAGTTTAGAGAAGTCAGTTTCAAATATTGCAATGAAATAATTATTTTTGTCCTCTTTTTCTAATTTTGAGTGTGCTTCAGTGAGCAACATAATTCAAAACTGATCAAAGGTGAATTTACCCACCGCTAAGGCAGAATTTTGCAAATAATACCTGAGCATTTATTTAACCATCTAATAGAAAAGATCCTGAAACACTTCCTAATATTTCATAAAAATAAGTCTTTATTTACTACTGTTCCACTCCAAAGTATAATGGAGAATTGCATGAAAAGAGCCAAAGAGACCTAAAAGAGTAGCAAATGCAGAAATCATTCATAGGTGAGTATTGAGTTTTCTGTGCCCAAAGGCTGCTTTCCTGTTTAGTTCTCTCTTTGCCTTGCCTGCAGGGAATAGGTGGAAAAGCCTTTGCTAGACAAGAGGACAGGAATTATTGAGTCAGATGGCAGAATCAGAATGACCTTCACCTGCCCTTAATCCTGTGATGTTGTATTGACATCTGAGCATTTCAGAAATAATAACAATAAAAAAAGAGCTCTGTATCCTTGAAACAATAGAAAGGAAGTGGCTCTTGTTCGTAAACATCTTCAAGTTCAAAGACTTGGCATTGTGCACCAAGGTCTTTTTGTTTGTTGATGCACAATTTGTATTACAGCAGCAGTATTTGATCTGCTCAATACCAAAGTTTTAGGCAATGGCCCAACCCAATTAAAAACTAATGCTACAAAAGGGATAAAATACTCTCTAGCTCATGAACAGTGCAAGAGACCAGATGTCTTAAATGTACAGGTATTGTTCCATATCTGCAGAACAGTCTTCATTATGTATATACTCTAGGTATATGCATAAAAAATAGAAACCTTATAGCATCAAATAGTGTAGTAATAGTAGCTCAAGCTGTACCCTTAAGGAAATGCCTCTATTTCTGCAATTTTAATACCACATATCAAATTGTTTTATGTTTAAAGTATGTATTATATTAGCATCCCATACTTCCTTTAAAAGCTCAAGGATATAGGTGGTGCTTTCTGTTCCATCCTCATATACACGATTAAGTTAACATAGTAAGGGCATATACAGTGTCCTAGAACTTGGGGGTATCTACCATTCTTGAAAGAGATGAAATTCAGTATCACTGTTTCTTCCTTCATCTGCACAGGTTTTTGAGATTAGAAAATGATGATATTTGAAAGGCCCAAGAGCAGAATGATGGGGTGGAGGCAAGGTGAACATGTATTCAATCCTAAATTGTTGGCATTCTGCCATTGTTCAAAATTACTGAGTATATTGAAACCATCTTAGAAGCTGGTATGCCAAAATATTCTGGGTTTGTCTGACATGTACACCTCTTCAGAGAATCCCAGGTAAAGCGATATACTGCTCCCCTTTTTCCAAGTTGTGCTTTGCTAACAAGGTGTTTTGCTATATCAAATCACATGCAATATTAAAATCATCAATCAGGATTGTTTTGTAAGTGATCCAGTATTAACTCAGGTTGGCATACTGTAGATTATTGAAAACTCTGTTCTTCTTAGTCTGAGTCCAACATTCTACTTTACTCTTTTCTTGTAATTCATAACATGCTATGTCAATCCCTTTGGCATTCTGGAAACCCTCTATTTCTCCTATTGAACTGTAACCACTACCTGATTACTGGTCGGCCTTGACTTACAATCATAATTAGGCCCAAAATTTATGTTGCCAAGGAAGACAGTTGTTAAGTGAATTATGCCCAATTTTAGAATCTTTCTTTCCATAGTTATTAAGTGAATCACTGTAGTTAAGTTAGTAACATTAAATTAAGTGATTTCTGGTTTCTCCGTTAACTTTGCTTGTCAGGTGGTCACAAAAGGTGATCACATGACCCTGGGATACTGCAACCATCATAAATACATGTCACTTGCCATGCATCCAAATCTGATCATGTGACCCTGAGGAAGCTGCAACAATTGTTAAGTGCATAAATCAATTATTTCATTGACATTGTTAATTTTGAATGGTAACTAAATGGATGGTTGTAGGCTGAATTTAATTTGCTGGTCTCATCCTGATAATAGCCTCTTTTGAGTGAAATTTGGGCAACTTTCTTTCCTTTATCACATGGGTATTCATTTCACCTAAAATAATTTTCCTTCTCTCTTGTCAGAAATCTACTTGTATAAGAAAATTTCATAGCATTTGTTTATAACATTATTTACAACTATACAATCACTATCCATCTCTAAATTATGTTACATTGGTTTTGGCATCAAAAACTTAGAATTATAGAAAGATATTTTATTTTACTGCTTAGTGAAAGCTCTCTTCATTGTGCTGAATATGTGCAATAGAATCTAATATTGTGGCATTGCTTGATTTTGCCTGCCATCTTGTGGTTCTTCTGTGCAGTTAAAGGATTGCTGATTCAATGCAGACTGAAAATTGGATGGAGTTGGGTTCAAGAATGACATAAACCCTTTCAAAACACAAAGTAGGATTTTCTTACATCTCTTTTTGACAAACAGAATTTGTTACATACGGGATCAAATATATTAATATATGTTCATTTTTGTTGAACTGTAATAAATGTTTATCTATATGGTATCATCTTAAAACATTTGAATTATATCAATACTACAAAAATGTATAATTCTAATTTCTTGCCATCTTTGTCCCTGATAATTGTTTTTAGCTGATTTGATTATTATATTTGTTTTGTTGTTTTTTGTTTTCTGTACCACCCAGAATTCATTAGAGTTGGTGGCTATTAATTCAAGTTAAAAAAAAATCCATCCAAGTTAAAAAAAATCCGAATACTCTGATCACTCTTGGTAAAATTAGAAGGGACATCATGTCCTGTGGTCAACTTTATTTTCCTGTCCTATTAGAAAGGGATCCAAAATTCTGCTATTTTTTTAAAAAATGAATATTTAGAAAGCTCTTCTGATCTTGGAAAAGGCAGGATCTTCCTTATTAAAAGCTAAGTTAAGCTCATGTAGTTGGAAATAGATTCAGCGTCTTGCATGCATTTAACTGATGCTTTTATCTTTGCCTCTTCCTATCCCTCTTCATATTTGCAAAACTGTATATCTTGCTTTGGGGCAGCAGTAAATAAAGCAATGCCAAATAATATTTTATTGATTTTCAGCCATCTCTCTTAAGAACTTTTTTAAAGGTCAAAGTATAAATTTTGTATACATTGCAATCCCTCAAATGTGTCATTATCTTGTCTATAGCAGGGAAAGGTGGAAAGAAACCATATTGTATTCAGAAGGTAGAACATTCCAACAGTTAAAGCTGGTCAAATTAAAGCTCTTCAATAGTGACAAAATATTCATATACCTTGCCTGTTGGCTGTCTTGTTTTTGTGTAAATTTATGGCTGCCCAATTTCAGTGGACTCTGGGTGGTATACAAAACTAGGATAAAAATGAAAAGCACTAGAAACATTAAATCAAACAAAAAAGCCCAGACTAAAATGATTTAATTAAAAAATAAATTCAGCAAATTGATTTTGAATCCCAGGCCTGGGACTACTGCCAGGTTTTCAAAGCTTTCCGGAACCCCAGGAGAGAAACAAACCAACCTTACCTCAGGGGGATGTTGTTCCAGAAGAAGGGAACTGAAATAGAGAAGGCACGCTTCCTGGGTCCCATAAGATGGCAATAGTTATTGGAGGCAATCTGGAGCTCACCCACTTTGCTGTATTGAATGGGCAGAGATGATTGGAGACAAGCAATCTCTCAGATATCTAGGCCCAATGCTAAACAAGGCATTATAAGTAATAACAAGCACTTCGAATTGCACTCAGGCACGACAATCAATGCAGCTCATGTAGTGGTGACACACAAAGCATCCTGAGAAGCACTCACACTGCTGTACAAGTAGTCCTCGAAGTATGATCACAATGGATCCCAAAATTTCTGTTAAGTGAGGCTTTGTTGAGTTTTGCCCCATTTTACCTTTCTTGCTACAGTTGTTAAGTGAATCACTGCAGTTGATAACCAGGTTGTTAAGTGAATCTGGTTTCCCCATTGACTTTGCTTGTCAGAAGGTCACAAAAGGTTATAATATGACCTTGAGACACAGCAACATAAATCATAAATATGAGTCAGTTGCCAAGCATCTGAATTTTGATCACATGATCATGGGGATGCTACAAAGGTTGTAACTGTGAAAAACAGTCACTTTTTCAGTGCTGCTGTACCTTTGATCGGTCACTAAATGAACTGTTGTTAAGTTGAGGTTTACCTATATTTTGAACTAGCTGTAGCTTCTGGGTTATCTTCAACAGCAGTCCTGTGCAGAGTGCATTGGAATAACCCAATTATAAGATGATCAGGGCAGAGTAATTATATCACTTTTATAATTCCAACACTTATAATTAAGTTCAAGAACACATTTAACACCTGAGAATTTCAGCAGCATCTAAGAGACTTATTTTTTTAAAACCTGCAGAATTTTTTCCAATTTGCTCTTTAGCCATTTATTTAAGTTGGAGCTGGAGACCATTGCCAATAGTTTAATATTCCTCTTATATTGAATAAAACCTGGAATCTACCTCTTAAGGTTCGACTGAAAATGGGCACTCCTGTAGTATGCTAAAAAAAAATCCAGCCAGCTACCCACACAAGACTGAAGGAGGAAAAAAAAATCTTCTGTTTCTGACTTGATACTCATCATCTTAAAGTGAAAATGTAAGATTTTTCTAAAAAAATAATTGTTGAAGCTTGAAAACTGAGATAACAAGAGCATCGCAACTTTCCGGTCTCTGGAAAAGTTTCTATCCTGAAAGGATCTTGCATTTCTTACTCATGATAGCAATCTCTCTCTTTCCTCTATTTTCTCTTCTTGTTTGGAAGCAGCTTATCAGATTTTCTCCTTTACTGAAAAGAAGCAGGTAAGGACTTTGCCAAATGCTCCCTCTTTATCTTTGAATGGGTCCATAAGTGTTTTTTATGCATAGAAAGTCTTCTCTCCCCCAATAACTGTTTCAAAAGCTAAATTGTATTTCCATATTCTAGTTTGGGACTCTGTTTTCAACCACTGTGTACTCAGACATTTCAAGAAGTATTGCAAAATTATCTGTCATCTCTCCAATTTTTTCTCCCCACTTCACTTAAATGGACTTTCTTTTTTCAAAGTCCAGGTTTTTCACAGAAGCCAACATTCAGAATCAAAACAAAACAAATCTTTCATACATATGTTCATTATATTTTTTCCTCCTTCCAACCCCCATTACACACACACACACACACAATCTTTTCAGCACTGGGTATCCCCAAACCTTGTAGGACATGGCACTTCTTTCATTGTCAGTTCCCTTCATAAACCCAAAACTGTCTGACCTGCCCCAAGAATTCTATAGATCAGTGGTTCTCCATCTGAGGTCCACAGATCCCTGGTGGCTGTGATGTTGTATCAGGGGATCCACAAAGCCTTGAAAAAATATTATGATTTAAATCTTGAATTAAGTCTTGGGAGTCCATGGCCACCAAGAGTATTTAAAGGGGGTCTGTAGTGAAGAAAAGGTTGATAACCACTGCTATAGATCAGGGGTCCGCAACATCTGGGCTGTAGCCCACTACCAGGCTGTGGCCTATACAGAATTGGGCCACATGAGTGGCTGGTTAGAGCACACCCCTGCACGCACATACGTGCAGGACTCAACTTGCAAAAGCGGCAGGCTTGCGCACATGTGCACACCAGTGCACCAGCCACTGCTCACGTGGCCCCGTTCTCCTCTCCCGCCCCCTCCCCCCCGTCGAGCCGCCAGCCACAAAGTTTGGGGATCACTGCTGTAGATGACACACAGGATTGTTTTCTTTCCTTCTACAGTATATTTAACTAAAATTCAACAGAAATTCATCTGATTTATCCACTGCACTTTAAAATTGTTAGAAAATGTTTTATAAATTTTTGTGTTATTATTTCATAAGCAGCTAACATACTCCCCATTCCCCTTAAAACAACCATCCTGTGAAGTGATTTGGGCTGAGAATGACTGGCCTAAAGTCACCCTGCCGGGTTTTATGCTTAAGGTGAGACTAGAAGTCACATTTACCTGGTTTCTAGCCTTGTGCCTTAACTACTAGATCAAACTAAACTCTCTCTAACTTCAAAGAATTCTGCATAATAGAGTACAAATGTTCCCATAAAAGATTTCTTTTATAGTTTCGATATGTCATGCGATAATCTTTGGTGTTTAACTTAGTTAATTATCAGGAGATGCCAGGAATATGTACCATTTAAACTTGCAGCAGTTCAAAGACTAGATTTATTATTTTTTTTTTCAAAGTACAAATACAGTAGATAGAAATAGGGGATTCGGAGAAATCTATAATAAACATAAAAGGTGCACTTGACAAGTTACATAAAAAGCGCAAACGCTAATATTAATTTTCGCTATATAATCAGTTTCTTATATCTTAAAGGCTTCCAATGTAACTCCCAACATAACTTATAAATTATTTAAATACATATATTTATGAAACATTTATTATCTTCAATTTACAATGTGATCACATGAAATGTCCTAGACTGGATCTACTCATCGAAACAAGAAAAATATCTTAGCAGAGAGATTATTCATTTCTTTAAAAGAAAGCTTCCAAGTTCAACAATGATAGATGACACCCATATCTCTCATTAAATTGTGTTGTTGCATATATCCCTAAGGCAAAAAGTAACAGCATATGCTTAATGCAAAGCTTACAGAAACCAGTATTACGATTTCTTGTGCCATCACCCAGCTTTGATTTAATTATCCTATCTCAACAGGATATCACACACTGTATTAGCACTTGCCTATATATGGTCCTTGGCATCACCCAAGTCTGCTTCTGTGAAAGTTTCAACTTTGCAAAACGAAGAACAATAAAAGACAATTGGAAGAATTGTATGCAGATCTTAAGATTTCAACAGAACATGCACGCACTGTTTATAAAAATATCTGGTTCTTACTACTTTTGTGTGTGAGCTGTAAGTATTAAATGTAACTCATCAGAAACTCTTGAATGTACGGCAGTTTTAATCACCAAGGACAAGGTTCTTTACAATATCCCAGAAGATTAAATAATTATTAAAACTAATTTTCAATAAAAAGAATAAGTTTTTGTTAGCCTCAGTTCTCTATTTATATCATTCTACTCTATTTAGAATAATATAAAAAAGCTTTACATGCCCAGAAGAACTATAACACCTTCTACTATTTATCACAACCCAAAGCCAAATTATTTTCACATGCAGGTTGAATCATTTTGCTACTTGATTTATTCTGGCACAGCTAAAATTCTCAAATTGAGTGTGTTAATACGTAGTCCCTGTTCCCTACTTGACATCCCTCTGATGGGATGGAATGGGATGGGATGGCAACTCCCAGAGTTCTAACATAATCTCCATTCGGCTCAGAGTGCTAATAATTCAACACAGCAGATCCAGAGGATGATATCCAGGCTTTTGCTAGTCTTCCAACTAAATAAAATAACAACTTACATGACACTGGCATTATTTGCATGGTCATCCAACTCCTTCAAGTACAGATTGGAATAGTTTCACAACAAAATGTTGCGAGTGTTTCTGGTGATGTAGGAGGATTTATATATTGCTATCTGCCTTTATGGCAAATATTTACCAACTGTTGAAATGTAAGAACAACCTAAATCTATAAATAGAGATTCTCTCTCTCTCTCTCTCTCTCTCTCTCTCCACAGAGTGTATAAAGTCATTATCTTTTGTCTTCCACGAGTATTTAAAAAAGATACTTGAACTTCCTTTTGAGGCAGCAGTTGAAGTAATTTTAAGAGAATTGTTAATATTTCACTATAAAATGAAATCAGCTGTGGCTGTTTAGCCACCATTAGTAATACTTCATTTGTTATTACTGCTACTTGTTTATCATTATATAGGCTCAAACTTACTTGACCTTTCTTAACTAAAGTGAACTTTCTGGATGATTAAGAATGTGATTAACTAATTCCAGTGTATCATTAGCCAAAATATTGTTAGAATTTATGAAATGCCTATACACTACTTTAACAATATATATATTATTATACACAGAAGATAGTAAGAACCTCCTTCAACTTGAAGCTCCAAAGGAAACCTAAAACACCCAAAACAATGAGCCCAGAGCCATTCCTGTTGCTGCCCCAGCCAACATGCCCAATGCCAGGTCTCCATCAGTATCTCGGTAACGTTCTCGAATGATGACATGGTTTGCAGGAAGCGGGCCATAGGGACCTGAAGAAAAAAAGAGGAGATATAAATGAACTAAACTTGAAATAACTTCTTTTTCTGTTTATTTTTGTATTGTTCTAGCACGAGGAATGTTAAGCTTTCCATAAAATTGGACACTCAACACATTCTGGCTTAAACCTTATCATAAAAGAAGTTTTATAATGAATATCAACTAGAAAATCTTGAATTTAATAGCAAAGAACGTTAGAGAATGTTCTCTAACTTATTCACATATGCACAAAAAAGGGGTAAATGAAGAAGCATGAGTAAAAGAGTTAAAACTGCACGTGTATTCAGATACTGCATTCCTTTAACTCATTCCCAATTCTCCAAAATACTTAGGAAGAGCAGGAGGTCTTGTTTGAATGTGTCTGTCAAATGGAGTCAATTCTGTAACTACAAAACTAAAACTTAATCCTAAAATTACTGACTAAGCTATTTTGCTGTGAGTGGATGCAAACAGGATATAGTCAGTAGTGCAATCTTCTAAATATCTACTCATAAATGAGTCCACTAAATTCAGTAGCATTTACTTCCATATAAGTATGTATAGAACTGCTTCCAAAATAACTGACTGATTCAGTGCAAACATTGATATATAAAATAGGATAAATAAAATACTTTCTTTCAGATGCAAGAACCAGAACGACACCATGAGCTGAACAGAGTTGCTTCCTTATTGTTGCTATCCTATTTATAAGAATCTTGCCAGACTAACTGCATTCTCTTGGAAACAGCAGATAAAGGCTTCAGGAATTTTAGGGAGGGTCTGGCCTCAGCTGCTTTCTCTCCTGGAGCAATTCAAAGCTTGCTAATCTCTTTACTCCATCCTTCTCCCCACTCCAGTTGGAAATGCCATTACACTTTCTCCCCATTTCTTAATAAATGGCAAAAGTAGACAACCTTTAGGCTACATAGGATTCCTTGCCTGGTGGTGCACCACCAACATTACATGGTTCAAATTTCAACAGTCAATTGCTCATTAAAAAACCAATAACCCTAAAATAAGAGTATTAAGCTTCCTAATAGACCTAATGCAACTATTTTGCTTAGCCTTCTCTAATTTAAAACAAGCGAGGGGGAGGGGGTTACAGCTTTGGATTGCAAAAGGATTGCTTGCCCCTAATGTAGCATAAAAACTGCTTGTACATAATTGGTACATTAAAAATGACTCTAAACTTTGAATCAGCTCAAGAGAAAAATAAAAAGAACAAGTACCTTGGTTTGGGTATTGGTAAGACATAGCATATGTCTGCCCATTAGAAGTGTAGAGGATCTGAGATCCTGGATATGCACCATTGTATTGTGGGTAACCATAAACCTAAGGAAATTATAGTCATGTTAGAAGCATTTGTGAAAGAAATGGTGAGGGTGAATAGGACCAATTACAAAACATTTATTTACCAGAAAGTCAGAGAGTTTAGGTCAGAGGTGTCAAACTGGCAGCCCATGGGCAGGATGCATTACATGCAGGCCACGCCCACTCCAGCTGCACAAAGGCAAAAACCGTCACAATATGTCACATGACTCAATTGAGTTTGACACCTGTGGTTTAGGCTGTTTCCCAGCACCACTTTTACCTTTTCAGGATGCTCTCTCTGTCATTAGCTATCTATGCCTCTCTTTTTTTTCAGGACTGGCTAGCACACACAAAGACTACCATTCAATTTAATTTAATTAAGAATGCTTTTAGGATCTAATGGGGACCAGATTAATCCTCAGAAAAAAGGGTAAACGTAACATAAATACTTTGCACACCTTAATTTTGCATTTATTTGCTTTCAGTCAAAATAATCAAGTGGACAGGGAAGGGAGGGGTGAGTTATATCCACTGGTGCCCACAAGTGTCTGAGTGGGATCCCAGGACTAGGAAGCTACAGGCCCTGCTTTAATTAAGAATGGGGGCATAATGCATCTGTATGAAAAAACAAATAGTACTTTCTAACAGTCCTGCTTCAAGTCAGACATCTTGTCAGTAAATTTAATGCACGATGATATAAACATATTAATTACTACCATTTTAAATCATTTACACATTTAATTTGATGTACCTCAGGTGATGGTGTTGCATAAGCTGTATATGGAGGGGGTGCTGAAGAAATCGCATTGTCATCATACATCACTTCAGAAGCAACATAAGTCTGGACACATCAACATAAAAGTACAGCAAAAGTTTGGTTATGTTATTAAATACAACTGCAACTAAGCAGATCAAACCTAAGAAAGGCAAAGAAACTAACATCTTTTGCACAAAGTTGTTTGTTGAAAAAGACAAAGATAGGGGTTTTTTTTCCAAAACAATGTTTCCAACTAATAGCTGGATAATTTAACATCTATTATGCATACTATACAAGTTAAGCCTCTTAGTTTTGCTTTCTATTTATTATCAGAAAGATGACAAATGAAAACAGTGCATACAAAATTCCAGAGGAATACAACAGGAGATGCCATTATAATGTAGGAACACAGATTAGGCTGGCCAATAGTTGTAGTAAAATTAATCCTATGACCACACAACAGGCTTCTTAGAAAAAAAAGAACTTCAAAATTCTAGGTGTCTCAGTTTTTTCAGCATTTGAGAAATATCACAATGAATGGCATTGCACAGAGTGAGCTATTTTCAAGAGCCCATTCTGCCATTCAGATAAGTACCATAAGAATGAGAATAAGAATCCCAATCAGGAGTCTCACCAGGTTTTGAAAAATTGTTTTGTTATTCAAAAACAACTTGATTTTTGTTGGCTTTGTGCAGGTAGTGACTGAATCCTTTGTTTTTAAAGTATTACACAACCCACTATTTATTTTTAAAAAGGCTCTTGCTATGTTGTTCTTCCTGGGGCTATTTCTTTCCCTTTTTTCACTTTTGCAAAGAAATTGTGGCTTTTTACAAAACAAGCTATTTTACAAACCTCTCACTCAACTGACTCTGAAGTTTGCTTGCATAATCCTGGTGCTGCTTTCAAGTGTACTGGATTACAGGTCCCACCACCTTTATCTAGCAAAGTGACAGGATTTGTAATCCAACAAACCTCGAGTACACCAGTCACCAAAACTGCTTGAATTGGTAGAACAGATTTATTCATGAGCTTAACTCTGCCACCACTGTCTTGAATATTCCCCAAGGTTTACTTTAGAGCAGGGCTGTCAAATTCGTGGCCCAGGTGAATCACATGGTGGCCACACCCACACCTGGTTTAGCAAATGATGCCACAGTGATAAAGCGAGTTTGACACCTCTGCTTTAGAGCATGAAAAGGGAAGGGAAGGTAAAATATCGTACTTTTTTTAAAAAATCCAAGTTTAACTTTGAGAAAGTAAATAGTTGGCCATGTATGGAATGCTCTCTTTTTCTTTTATCCCTGAAAGCTTGTTTTATTATACATATACAGGGGACATGGGTTTCAGATTCTGCTCTTATTTGCATTTAAATAATCCCATTTAATCACAATCTGTAACAAACATGATAAACAGTGATAAGCATCTTCATTATGTTCTGTTGCGGTTTTCCCCCCCCTCAGATTGGGCTACTCCAAGTGTCGGCAATCCACAGCTCTGGAGCCGGATGCAGCTCTTTGGTCCCTCTGCTGTGGCTCCCTGTCGGATGATGCCACCACTGGCTGACTCTGGGTCACTTCTCGCCTCGTCAAACAGCTAACCTGCTCTGCAAATTCTTTCTCAACAGCAATTCAGAGTGTTATTGTTCATCAACAAACAGCAAAGCAATCCAATACCATTGGTCCCAAAAGTTACTCTTGATGGGATTGTGCTCTTCCTAAAGGACGTGTATGCAATTTGGAGATACTAATGGATTCCCAGTTAAAGCAACTGTGCTGTAAACAACAGTGGAAGCCACAGCCAAGCTTCTACCCAATATGAGCTGGTATGCCATTTAATGCCCTAACCTATGTCAGGATGCCCTGGTATCGTAGCTCAAGTCTTACTCATCACTTGACTGGATTACCAAAAGACTTAATACTGTAGGTGGCTTGCAATTGGAAGTGACCCAGATGCTACAAAATGCAGCAACTTGATTACTACTGAAAGAATTCTCAGTACAGTTTCAGGATATCTCTAGCAAAGTCTTGCAAGAAAAAGATCTGCCTATCTGTTCAGACATCTGGACAAGGCTTGTTGAAGGTGCCTCCTCTTTATGGGGTTCAATTAGAATGAGAACCAAGTGACAGATTTTCTCAGTACTGCTCCCCACACCCTCAGAAATACTCTCCCCTAGAAATGCAGGACCCTGCTTGCATTTTGCAAACAAATAAAACACTATCTTGTTTGAGGAGGTTTTGTGACTTCTTGGCCATTTGTTATGTTTAACTTTTGCTTTTATCTTTGTACTGTGTATTTTATCTTGTAGTTGCCCAACCAAAGCCCATTAGAATTGAGGCCTGATATACATTTTGGGAAAGATAATAAACACATTTATTTATAAATTATTACATTTTTACCAATTATTAAAATATTAGTGACAGTAAAGCTTGTAAGCAGCCTAGAATTATATTACTGAAGTGGAATTAGACTCAAAACAAATAGTTAAGTCTCCCACCACAGATAACAATAACAACAAAAAATACTCACTTCATTTGTTCTGGCATCCTGAAGAGCAATTTTCCAAGCCCTACAAGAAATATGAGTTAAGTAAAGCACGAAAAGAAAACAAATCACTAGCAAAGATAAAATAATGTATGAAATTACCAGTTATAACTGAACAATGGTCTAATAATAAAAATTCAAATATTTAAATTATTTACATCTTATAACAATGCATGAATATGGAATACTATTCAAAGTGAAACTGTATATGATATGTTTGGCATTCATTATAAAGACTTATGACATCAGTAAAGGGATGTGGCTTAACCATCTGAGTCTGGTATATCAAACCACAGTGGAAAGGAGCATATATGTTAACTATCCATATCTTTTTCTTTTTTTCTTTTTATGTACACTGAGAGCATATGCACCAAAGACAAATTCCTTGTGTGTCCAATCACACTTGGCCAATAAAGAATTGAGTTCAGTTGAGTTGAGTTGAGTTGAGTTGAGTTGTGTTGTATTCTATTCTCTAGACCACTGTGACACTATTCCAATGCATTAAAACCTGATGCTCTTAAGAATGAATTGTAGAATAGCGCGGCCCGTTCGACGGAGCCCATTAGCTGCAGCTCATTTGCCATGGCCCATTTGCTGCAGCCTGTTCACTGCCGCCATGGCCTTTTGCCACCACTGCGGCCTATTCGGCATGGCCCATTTGCCACAGCCGATCCCCACTGCCTGGAATTGGCCAAAAATGTGACGCCCGGAGGCCGAAAACAGCCGAAGGGTGGGATCTGGTGGGTGGGCGGGGCTTCAGCAACATTCAGTGTATAAGACGCACCACAATTTTCACCCACTTTTGGTGGGGGGGGAGTGCGTCTTAAACTCCGAAAAGTACAGTACACGTCCTGTCTAAAATATAAGTTTAGATTAATGTCTCTTCTTAGCAGGACTATCAAACCCTACATCTAAGTTCTTGATCATAATAGCAATGGTGCTGACATGAAAATGTACTATGGTACTATCCTCTAGGGTAGGCATGGGTAACATACAGCATGCTCTGATAGCCTGTGTGGCCAAAATGCTGCTTATAGGAAGACTGGCCGAAATTATTTGTTGCTTTCCTGAGTCATCTCAATGTCCTTGAGCTCTCCCTACAACTGGTGGAGTGGGCCAATGTAATGTGTTAATAGCTAGCAGTAGTAAAGAACCAGTTTTTTTTAAAAGAGTAATGAATGTGGCTCACTGAAGATTAACTCACTATCTGGAATAGTTAAAATTCCAGTATCTGCTTAAATTCTTCACGCACAAAGCATGTTCTGTGGCACCCAATCAGTATGGGTAGATACTGATCAGCACAATGTCTTATGATTTGTAAAGGCATTAGAAGGGAAAGGGTTCAATCCATTAACATTATGAAAAATTTATACCCTTTAATGATAATGCACACTATTTTCCCCACTGAGTTTCCTGAAAAACATCTTCCATTTATGTAATGTTAAGTATTAAGAAAACAAAACTAATGTCACTCAGTATGATTAGTAATTCTGAGCATGGAACAGCTCATTATTTGGTAGTCTCAAGAATGAAACATGGGGGGAAATTATCTTGAAAGGAATGAAAGAAAACAGAGTGAAAGTAGAAAGACTGCATGAAGTCTTTTCTATTATCTTATTCATGTGTGTGTTGGAAGGGGGTGTTTATATGTCAGAGAGAGAGAGAGACTCTGGGAGACATACAATAAATATTAGAGGTTGTGTCGCTGCTCACAGCAAACTATAATGCCTGAAGTGGCAGAGAACTAGAAGCAGTTCACTGAAAATAGGCCCTTATCTCAAAAGCCCTCACCAACTTCAAGTTCCTCTTAAGATATCTTTCATCCATTGGGACCTCAGGACTAAGAGCAGTCCTAAAAAAACAGAGAACCAAGCCATAATTAAGCTGACAACTGCTGCTTGCTTTGTTAGAGATGCCACTCATAGTGATGCCTCAGACAACCTCAGTTCACCTGTCACTGCCGCTGTCACTCTGCTCCTTAGGTACCACAAGACATTAGGGCTAAGATCAAGGTTTCTATGGACGAACTCAGAATTTCCACTGTCACCTTTGAGAATATATAAAATGTGTTAGCTAGAAAGGGAGAGGAGGAGAAGGGTTCTTTATCAGCCTGCCTTTTCACCTCAAAAAGAATTAATCCTTTCCTAATGATTCCATCACTCTGGTGACCAACAGTTTCTATAAGAAAACATTTGCAGCATATGATTTGATATTCACCTTGAGGATTTAGAGGATCACAACATAATTTAATTGACAGTAGTTACTTTTAACATATCAAGAGCAAAAATTATGTGGTGATATTCTAATAGACAGAGGGAAACTTAAGTTTGTTTTAGCAGTCATGTGCTAATATATGCTAATCTTGAAAGAAGAAAGCAAATACACTCAATTGAATACTCAGGATAATCTAGCATGGCTCCTTTCCTGAACTTCAAATCATCAGATAAAGTCAACAGGTCATGGAAAGTAAGATTAACATCTACAGCTTCATGAAGAACAGTAATACATTTTTAAAATGATGTACAAGTATACGTAGTTGCTGATAAGAAGATACAAGGACAGATACAGGATAGATAAAAAAGAAAGAATTTGGAGGTTACAAAAAAGAGCAAACCAAAGAGACCAAGATCTCAAAAGAGATTTTGCAGTTGGTAAAATTGTTACTTTTTTACCTAATTCATACCGTTTTCCCGAAAATAAGACATCCCCTGATAATAAGCCCAATCGGGCTTTTGAGCACATGCGCTAAAATAAGCCCTCCCCAAAAATAAGCCCTCCCCAAAAATATTTAAACGCAGAGCTGGAAATCAGGCAAGACGACAAGAGGAGCCCCATCTTGCTCCACATGCCCCAAAATAAAAGACCTCCCTGAAAATAAGGCCAAGCAGTTATTTCGGGGTTCAAAAAAATATAAGACAGGGTCTTATTTTCAGGGAAACATGTTACATATATACAGATTACACCAAAAGGTATTATGCAAATATGAGCTACTTCCATTATAAAAGTTACTAAACGCCTATATTTGAATCAAAGCAGAAGAGGCAAATCATTCAAAACTCACAAGCAATCATCGGTACTTTCTGCACAGAGATTGAGCACCTTCCCATCACGGCAAATTATCTGCAGCAAACAGTCTTTAGCTTTGCCCTCCGGAGGATGAAAACCTGTCCAAAATAGAGATGCTTTTACACCTTGTGATGAAAAGTTTATATATATATATATATATATATGACTGGACAGCCACTTTTCTCAAATTGTATAGGATCTCCTGCTTGAGCAATCGGTTGGACTAGAAGGCCTCCAAGGTTCTTTCCAGCTCTATTCTGATTGATTGAAAATAGTTCAGGTGTAAAATGATGCATGTTTAAAAAAGTACCAGATCAAAAAATAAAGGAATATATGAAAGGATAAAAACAACTTATCTTCCATAAAATTATAAAGCTATAAAAAGTTCAGGAACTGCTAATGTTGGTAGTACTTGAGGTTTGGAAAAATAAGATTGATTTGCCACATGAAACTTGTAATTGAGTACTGCACTCTTCTCCTTATCCAGCTTTCTTAATTTTCTTTCTGAAAACTAGCAGTTTCTATATCTGTTACTGTGGAAAACAAAATCTGTTAATACATATATGTGTGAGAATTTTTTGACATCCATTTTCAGTACCAACTTTTTGTCTGCCTAATTCTTCTAATAAACAGAAAGAAGAGGAAAGATGCTGCATTGTTGGGAGTTCAGTAGCTGCCATTTCCAATTTTAATAAACATTGAAATGTTGTAAAATATATTTGTAGATCACCTGATAATATTCAATCAATAAATAATTGTCTCAATAATATGTACTTTTTATACATCAATCAAGCTATTGTAAGCAAACCAAGGATTAATGTAGGAGATGACCAGGCTGAGCCCAAGGGAGGGGTCAAACACATCATCAGTCACGAGTCCCTTCGCGCCACAAGAGCTTTAAGCCCCACCTCCTTGAATTCCTGCTCTCATCTCCCACTAATTTCTCTTTGCCGTTGAACTTTCTGGATCTCCTGATTCTCCTGGTACTTGACAATTAAAATGGGAAAAATACTTGTTTTTTCAAGTTATGTATCTTTCACTAGCCAAAGCCAAATTCAGAAGCCATGCCTGAGAAATATGTACAATTTGTTTGCTTTATACAGGTAGTCTCGATTTGCAACCACAAATGGAACCAGTGAAGCAATTGTTAAGCAAGATTCCCACATGACTGCTTTGCTAAACGACCACAATTCCAGCACTGTCAATTGCAGTCGTTAAGCAATCTCCTAGGTCATTAAGCAGACAGTGAAAGAGCTGCCTGTCAAGTTCAGTTCTCTTCCATATACAGAAGAGCAGTCCTCCAAAGGGTTGCAGGAACATAGCTCAGATCTTTGGGATCTACCCTCCACTTCTGCAGCACTCCAGAAGTATTCCTTCTCCCTTGGCAGGCAGTCCTTTCGCTCTTGAAGAGCTGCTTGCAAAGGGGGAGAGGGTAGAAGGAATCTTAGCAAAAGGAGCTGGGATTCCCTCCAGCCGAGTTTCACAAACACACACACAAAATGTTGCTTCTCTAATGAAAAAGAAATATCTCCCCTGACAGAATGCAAAATAGAACCTCATAGTACAAAAGAAAATTTGGCATTTTAAAATAAGACATCTGAACTTGAGATGCAATATGGACAACCATTTGACTCAAAATAATTTCCAAAATCACAAGGGAGGAGTTATCTAGACAAGCCCTTCCCAGTCACCTTCCAAATGCGTTCAACTTTAACTGCAGAATCTTCAACATTTCCCCAGGATCTGACAAAGTTGGAATTAGAGCATGTCACTTCCTCAGATGTAAATTTGCCAGTATGCAATTTCTACTCATCAGTTCTAGTACTATCCTCTGCAATAGCAGGAAACAAGTCTGTTCTATCTCCTGTGGAGCACTGTTTCATATAGTCCTTAATTTTTTCTTGTCTAAGTAAACACACCATGCAGTTTTTCCAATTCTTTTAAGCAGGAGGCAGCAAAGAGTTGGGCAGTCATCATCCACCTCATATGAACAAAATAAACGAAACTATTGCCAAGTGGGCAAAACAATTGCTTTTATATTCATTACATATATTGCTTTAGTTCTGAAATATATAAGCTGAGACTCCCAACATCCCATCTTCTCTTGTGAAATAAAAACCAATTAATCAAAGACAGGTATACAAATTCTATCATTAGAAAAATAAAGGGACTCATTATCACTGCCAAGCAAGTCAATTATTAGAACACTAAAATCCTATCCAAGTCTACATAAGGAATAACTCCCACTGAATCAATAAAGACTCCTATTCTGTGTGCTCTCACACACAAAAATAGCCATCACTGACTGCCATTTAAAACAATTTTTCTGCATTCAACATTTTAATTAGTTTAAACCTACACCATTAATACTATTACAGGTACCTTAAGGTCTCTTAGATATATAAGAGGAGGGAAGCAGAGACATGTGAAGGGAAATGGAAAGTAATATAAAAAGCACATACTCACCTCGGCATTCATTTCCCCCTCTGATATTGATACAGTCAATTTTCATGTGAACTCTATCTTCTAGATCATGCCTATGTTGGTCATCATAAAACAATAAATGGCCATCAGACCACAAATCAAACCAATTTTTCTTCCAGCGTCGTAATATAGTACCTAAAGAAATACATATAGAATAATCATGGAAGGTGAAGACAAGTGAGCAATATGCAAACCTGACTTGTAATTATTCTGTCAGGGTTCCGACGGTTGTGTATAGGTTTTGTAGAGTTTTATCCTTTTAAGCCACCCAGTCATAAAATAAGTAAGTAAAAATCTTGTGTCTCAAGTCAGAAGAACTGGGTATGTTTACTTTAACAAAGAGAAGGACTAGGAGTAACATGACAGCAGTCTTCCAATATTTAAAGGGCTATCACAAAGAAAAGGGGGTCAACGTATTTCCCAAAGCCCCCCAGGGCAGGACAAGAAGTAACAGATGGAACTCCAACATGTAACTAAGGATAAATTTTCTAACAATTAGAACAATTCATCATTGGAATGGTTTGCCTCCAAAACTTCTGGGTGCTCCAGGGAGATTTTTAAAAAGAGATTGGAAAACCATTTGTCTGAAATGGTATAGAGCCGTGGTAGAGAACCTATTGCACGCATGCCAGATATGGCACACAAAGCCCTCTCTATGGGCATGCATATTGTCGCCCCAGCCGAGCTACATCACGTTTCTCTGTCACGTTTCCTGCTGTCGTTTGCAGGGAAACAAAAGTTTGTGGGACTAAAAAAAAAATTCACTCAATCAATTCCAACTTCTCGCGAAAGAAAAAGATCTAGCGAAGTAGGAATTGAGTGAACTTTTTCACTCACACGCTTCACAATGAGGGAGACGGGGAGCTGCCTGCGTTGGGATGCCCCGCCTCCCAGCTGAACTTCGGCACACTGCTCCTGGGCTCAAAGAGGGGGGGGGAAGAGAGAGAGAGGGAACGAGAGGGAGGGTGGGAAAGAGAGAAACAGAGAGGAACAGAGGGAGGGAAAGAGAGAGGGAGGGAGGGAGAGAGAGGGGGAAAGAGAGAAAGGAAGAGGGGGAAAGGGAGGGAAACAGAGAGGCAGAGAGAGAGAGGGAGGGAGAGAGAGAGAAAAAAAGAAGGGAGAGAGAGAGAGAGAGAAAGAGACAGGGAAAGAGAAAGACAGAGAAACGGGGAAGAGAGAAACAGAGAAAGAGAGAGAAAGAGAGAGGGAGGAATGGAAAGAGAAAGAAAGGGGGGAAGAGAAATGATATTATAAAAGTTTTTCTTTTTTATTGTTGCTAAATGTAATATTTCAAAAGCAGAAAAAAAATGAAGGGGGCATAAAAGTGCCTCGTTTTCATTATTTTAGGTAGTAAAACCTCAATATTCAAATTAAATTGCCATGTTGGCACTTTGCGATGAATAAGTGGGTTTTGGGTTCCAGTTTGGGCACTCAGTCTCTAAAAAGTTTGCCTTCACTGGTATAGGGCCCTTTGTCTAAGCAGGGAGCTGAACTAGAAGACCTCCAAAGATCCTTTCCAACTCTATTATTCCATTATTCGTTTCACTAAAGTAACTAAAATCACTGATAGGTTTGAACATTCTACAATGCTTTAAGAAAAAATGCAAACTTTTTCTCTTTGAAAAAAGTTCAAGAATTCATTATCTCAGGATATAGGAATGGTCATCAGCCATTAATCTTGTAATCTTTAAAAGATGATTAAAAATGCTCATCGAAGATGAAGCTATCCCTGGCTATTGAACAATACCCCTACACCAGTGGTGGGTTGTTACTGGTTCTCCCTGGTTCAGGAGACCCAGTAGTGGAAATCTTCATAGGAGAGCGAACCGGTCCGCTTTGAATGTCAATTGGGCCCTCCCCCCCCGACCCCGCACTATACCTACCTTTATTTCTTTTGTTTTTTGGTCAGCTGTAAGGCGCAGCAGACTGGATTGCCATGCCTCAGATGTTTTTTTACTCAATGCGTTTTGTGTGGCAATAGCACGCAAAGCGTGTGCGCAATGCAAACCGGTGGTAAAACTGATTAGAACCCACCACTGCCCTACATCTCAAATTATCTTCAGGATCCCAGGGAAGGCTGAGGATTCCTCTGAATATCAGCTATTGCAAAACAAGAATCAAGTGAACTTCCCATAATCATCCAATCAGATATGTAGGAACCAAATACTTCAAGGTCTGGGTCTGCTAAATTACTCATACATTTTTAAGATACAGCTTGGATGCCAGGAAATATTTCCTGACTCTTCCTAAGAACTAGCTGACTCATTCTGACAAACCATTTATCAAGGCCAGCAATTAAGTTTTCTCCTCTAACCATTGAAGGAGATAGATATTTCTACAATAAACTGTGTGGCCAAAATGATCTTAGCACAATACTTTCATTTTAATAGTGGCAATTGTTAAAGTATGATAATGCAAACATGAAGCTTTTTTCACATGCTTTTCTGAAAGATGGAGGAACCAAATTATAGATCAAGTAAAAACTAAAATAGACTAAGAAGTTCATTATTAGCTTACCTGACATTTTCTGCCTTAGTTCATGCAGCCACCAAGACCATTACCAAGCAACACTTTTTGATCCAAACAGCACTACTTTGGAAGGATATATCTAATCCATATTCTCCTACTATGTTGTCCACAACTCCAGAATTCCCAACCATTTCCCAATTGGGAATCATAGGAATTGTATCTTAAAAGATTAAATCATGACAACAGGACCAAAGTTTATTAGCCAGGTGAAGACCTGGCTTTTCCGGCAGGCCTGGGGCCGTTGATCTCGCTTTGCGATCTGACAAGATCCGGCCATGAATGGTGTGAATGGGTTTTAATGTTTTTAATTTTTAAGTGTTTTTATAGTGATTTTTTGAGTGTTGTGATATTGTGAGCTGCCCTGGGTCTTCGGAGAGGGGCGGCATATAAATTGAATGAATGAATGAATGAATGAATGAATGAATGAATGAATGGATAAATAAATAAATAAATAAATAAATAAATAAATAAATAAATAAATAATAAAACTGATACATTTTGTTACTCATCCAAGTAACTTGTTCAGTCAAAATGAAAAATGTAAGTTAGGCAGAGAGTCATTGGGATGTACTAACTCTTGCCATACCAACTGCAGGGCTTTCTTCCCACAATGTATTGCAAATATAAATGAAGACGTAATCATCCAGGCCAAAAGCCTAGATGATTGAGTCTTCATTTACATAGGAGTTAGAGTTCTGCATATCTGGGGGTCTCTGCTGGGAACAGCTATTTAATCCCTTTTTCCCCACTGTGAGAGTTCTTCCCCACTACCATCACCGTTGTAAATTGCCCTGTGGGAAGAAAAAAAACAGCTTACTGGTGGAAGGGAAACTCCAGATTGGAAGAAAAAGGTGGGGGGAGGGGAGAGTCCTTGCATAGAGAATGCTGTCTGCAGACTTTTTAAAACCAACAATATGAAGTGATCCAATCATTATCTCTTAATATCAAGCTATTTGGCCCCAAAGCAGAGTGGGTAATCCATTACTTACTTTGTCGGAGCAACCATCCACTTTTCACCAAAGCCATCACCAATCTCTAGAGCAAAAAGAATATGATAGACTTCTGAGATATAGCAAAACATAGCAGTAATGAGAAGATGCATCAATGTAACAATTCTCAAAGGGAATCCCAACCCTGGAAGTTATTAACATATCTAAAGGATGCCAAATTCATGAAAGTTGATATAGAATGCATTCTTGTCTCTTGGTGGTGATAGGTTAAAAGAATAGATATTATTTTGGCCATTTATTACTTATTTTTATCCCACCATAATTTTTTTTATAAATAACTCAAGGAGGCAATATAACCAATATTTCTTCCTCCTCCTATTTCCCCACAACAACCACCCTGTGGGTTGGGCTGAGAGAAAGTGACTGGACCAAAGTCTACCAGCCAGCTTTCATGACTAACGTCCATAACTTCTAAGGATCCGTATAATCTCTTAAATGTTTTCAGGACATTTTTATTAGGAGGGTATTTCATTTAAGAAAGTAAAATATCATACAATATGAAGGACTTTTCTGCTTCTGATAAATAAGCAGTTAAATTTTTTAATATTCTACACAAAAAAATCATAACCAACATTTAACAACAATGCTGAATGTATGTGCACCTGCCTTTCCTTCCATTATTTCCTGTTAATTATTTAAACAGAAAAGCTGGACAACCTGCACAATAACTGACTTGCCAAGCACCACCTGGGCATGGCAGACCAAACTAGCCTAGATGTTACTTAATGTTATAATTCCAAGACAATGAATTTTTAAAAATTGTAAATTAAAATTGTGATAGAAACATATTGATCAATTATCTATATATGCAAGTTGATTTAATCCATGTGTACATTAGAGATTTAACCTATGCTCAAATTTCTGAAATCAATTTAAAAACTGAAATCAACTTGGAAACTAATAAATATGCCAAATTTTGCAGTCCCAGCTGAGAAAAAACAAGGTCTTCAAACCATGGACTAGTCCAAGACCCACTGCTGCTACCCCCATGATTTTGTGTGTGTGTGTGTGTACACACGTGGATGCGCTCATACATATGTGTGCCTTCTAGTTGGTTTTTAACTCCTGGCAATTGCTTGGGTTAGTGCCTACAGTTTTCTTGGCAAAATAGATTTGCCATTGCCTGTTTCCTAGGTTTGAGAGGGAGTCATTGGCCAAATGTCCCCAGCTTGTGCCTAAGGCAGGGGTGTCAAACTTGCGGCCTGCGGGCCAGATGTGTCATGTGATGGCCCCGGCCCCACCCAGTTTAGCAAAGGGGGGAAAAGTCCCAATATATCATATGACGCCGCAAGTTTGATATCCCTGGCCTAAGGTGTAACTAGAGGCCAGTCTCCTACTTTCTACTTGGGTTCTTAATCACACCACCAAACTGGCTTTAAACAACCACCAGTACTGGGCAATAAAGTTATATCAGGCTTAATTCTATGGTTAATGAAGAATGGGAGTTAGTTGATTTTATTATTCCCCTTTTCATCCATCCTCAATTTTCCATTCATCCCAGGGATATATTTGTTAAATAATGCTGCCCCTGCTTTAAGGGCAACTGATAAGCAGCAAAAGCCCAAGAAATAAGTAGAAGAAAGGTAAACCACACCTGTATTTGCTAATGCAAAATTACATCTGCAATCTGAAAAATTCTCATCAGTAAATGTACAAGAAACTCCCAATGCAATTTTTCTCAAACTGATAGAACAGGATTTGTTTGTTTTTTGTCCAGATTCTCACAGCTGTTTTGGAAGCTCTTCCCAATTATCTCCACGTTTATTGTGTTGGGAAGCAGAAGTAGCACAAAAAAACTAATCTGCATTTTAAATACCCCTTTCAAGAAGTTGAACATCTCTAATATATTCCCTGTAAAAGATTTGTCTACAATTGAATCATGTTCCATATTACTGGCATAAGCTCTTTAAAACAAGATTTAGAACAATAATATTCTTGGAATTTCTTTCAGCTATCAATACCAATATATTGACCACTCCGTTAAACTTTAACTCATAAAAAATTGACAGACATTACAGGTTTGATCTTAGTGGATTAAAAATTATATCTAGGTAAATTGAATATATAATTCATCCTAGCAATGAATATTTCTAAATTACTGTTTGAAAGTTGAAACAATACATTTGTATCCCTTTGAGATGGAAACTGCACTATTCAAAATAAATCACTTTACTAGAAACAAATGCTAACTTTTTATCAGCCCCTTGAATGCTAAATGATTAATTTTATAATTACTTTATTTCAGGCTTGCTTCTTCCAGATGTTTCAAGATCACAAATATAATTATCACCATTATTAATCAAAATGTATTTACTGTCTAATAAAAGACAGCATACAACAGAACTATAAAGCCATCCTAATATGTTGAGTAGTGATAATGGAAATCAATACATGAATCAATGTATCTTGAAAAAAAGATCACATGTATTTTTGTAGACATCAGTAATAATTTCCTAATCTTTGTTTCATCAGATTTATAAAAGAGAATCTTACATCTCATTGTGCTGTACTTTTTCTTAAGGGCAAAGCACAAAGGAAGTGACAGCATCCTTTAAAAACAAGCAACCCCGGCTCTTTTCTTTTGTCTTACAGCAGGATTTTTAAATCTTGGACATGACAGTAACATCAAGCAAAAACTTAAACAAGCAAGGACCTTTTTTCTATGACAGCCCGATGTTTATATTGCGCAGGTCTTAAGAAACAAATCAGCTCATCATTACAGTCTTGAATTACCTTCTGCGGCAATTCAGAAATTACTTCCCCTTAAAGAGTTTGAAATTCTATACGGGTGAAAGATGGTTTTAAAACCTGCAATCCCTCCCTTCCCTCTCCTAAAAAGGCTAGGCTGAAATGCCTTTAAACTACCTGCCCTCTCCTGGTTTAAAACTCCACAGCCTTCTTTTCTCCGATATTGAGATGGGGGAAAAAAAATATAAATAAGCGATTCAGACTCCATGAACTCGTTACAAGCTCGAAGGATTACAAAACGCGATGGCGTGACCTCGTTGGATTTGTCTCTGCCTCCTCTAGGCGAGTTGCAGCCGGTGGGGCAGCCAGCCGCCCACCCCACCACGGGTCCTCCTCCGCCGCTAAGGACTCACACAAAGCGCACCACCGCCCGTCGCCCGGCTGTCTGTCTGGAAAAACACGACCTCCAGCCCTGCTAAACTTCGAGCCCTAAAAAGTTACCCCGGAGCCATTCTTTTTGCCCCTTTGCTGGAACCCATAGAACCAAATATTCCCCTTTGACGAGAAGAAGGGGCAAAAAGGACCACACTGACCTGTTACACTTTGCAAAGAGCGCACAACTCGTAGAATTCCGGCTTTCGTTCTTCCTGTTGCCGAGAAATGGAAAAGCTTCCACGGCACCGCCTCCCAACGCCCAGGCCTCTCTCGTCAAATGCGTCCTGTGATCGTTTGCGTCACTTAATACATCTGCACATGCTCGTAACTGTAGGTGGGAATTGTAGTTTCCCAAAGCAAGAGAAGGAAGGTGACACATATGCCGTTATTTAATTGTGCAATATAGTATTATCTTCTTGCAATAACACAGGGTGCCTCTCTATCTGTGAAACCATTTACACAGTTTCTCAAACTCAGCAACTTTAAAATCTGTGGATTTACAACTCTCAGAATTCCCAGTCAGCATCGATGGGGAATTCTGGGAGCAGAAGTCCGTAGGTCTTAAAATTGCCAAGTTTGAGAAGTACTGCTCTGCAACACTTCCCTGCCAAACCTTTATTCCTATCTCAACTGAAGTGGAACAAACTATGCCAAGAGGAAATTATTATAACAATTATCTGCTAAGGGATAGTGCCAGGAGGCTATATGTAGCACTTGAATCATGGGCTAACTCCCCAAAATGAAGGATGCTCAAAGTGAACTCAGATCTGTAGTGCTCTCTTTTGTTAATGTAATGAGTGGCAGAAATATGTGTTAGGGAAAAAGTAATATTATGAAGCATTAATTGTAAATTATTAAAATAATTAAAGGAAGATGTAAAATTTTCACATAAACAGCTTCTTGTGATAGCAATGAGTGTTGGAGAAAATACTTCTACAGCAATGTTACAATCAAAGGCAGTATATTAAAAATTCATAGAATCATATAAGAAAAAGTGAGTGCTGAGCATAATATGCAGTGATTTAACAGTTTACTGTTGTTTGGACATGCTTGCGAATATTGAAGTCCTAAGAAGTAAAAGAGTACAACTATACAGATCAGTGTGTACAAAATATGAAATTGGGCAGTAATTACAATATTAGTATATCACACAAAAAAGCACTCAAATAGCAATCTACATTAAAATAGCATCTGCAGAAACAGCCCCCAAGGAAAACACGATTCCTATTTGCTCCAAAATTGTATTAACATCAATAGGTGGAGGAACAGAATGCTATTTCTTCAACTACCATGACAAACATTTTTTTGCCAATGTTAGCCCCAGAAAAAGTTCTTCTGAAAAACTGAAGTAATATACACATCCAGCTTCTGATGTAGACAATCCTGTCTTCAATCAATAAGTGTCTCTTGAAGACATTTTATGGTACAGTCTTTATTTACCTTATATGCTGCCCATCTCACTTAGAGGCAGCTTTAGGTGGCTTACAATCAATAAAACACTAATTTAAACAATTAAAACAACAAATATTAACATTAAAACTGGTTTCAACTGTTTCAACTCCTACCCTCAAAACGACGCTATAGAGCACTGCACACCAGAACAACTAGACAAGAACAGTTTTTTTCCGAATGCCATCACTCTGCTAAACAAATAATTCCCTCAACACTTGATTGATTTACTAAGTCTGCACTACTATTAATCTTCTCATCATTCCCACCACCCATCTCCTTCCACTTATGAGTGTATGACTGTAATTTTGTTGCTGTATCCTTACAATTTATATTGATATTGTTTCCTGATTGCTTATTTGTACCTGTGACTATCATTAAGTGTTATACCTTATGATTCTTGATGAATGTATATTTTCTTTTACACTGAGAACATATGCACCAAGACAAATTCCTTGTGTGTCCAATCACACTTGGCCAATAAAAAATTACATTGTATTCTATTGTATTCTATTCTATTCTGTTTAAATTGCTGCTGTTTAAGAAAGCTATCATCCAACAAACACATACATGTTGGCTATTAAACACACACAACTGCAATCATCTAGGCCTATAATTGCTATAACTACTTCTATATACAGCTATCAACAAGCCACTCAGACTGATAAAATTAGAAGCAAATCTACTTGAATCTCATGTAGGAAACTGATAATCACATGAATGAATGCATGCATTGACATCAATGCTTTATTGGCCAGAACATGATATGATGTTGTACCTGGAGATAATGTTATTTGCCTCTGGAAAGCCCAGAGACCAATGGATGTCTTTCCATGCAGACAATTATCTTCGGAGATAACATTTTAGGCAAAGCAGCATACGTATTCAGTGCAGGAACTTAGCAGAGTGCCTTGGGAAGGCTGAATGTTAACACTGTCTTGGTACAAGATTGCCTGTGGCTGATGAAAATGTGAGTGCCATCATATTTATTCCCTCTTCTGGTTGCAAACACTTATTATATTGATTGACAAGGATAAATATGAAGGGCAGTACTAAGTTAGGCTGTTTTACTACATCAAGCATCACAGCTGATTCCTATAAAAGGAGCAGCAGATGTGAGTAATTGTGGCACTTGAAAGCTTGCCCAAAAGGAGCTCTGTGTCCAGAGCTTCAATGTGGCTTTCTAGCATTAGGTCCATTTCTGCACATCCCCACTATCCAGACCTTAATGGAGATTATAGAAAAAATGATACAGTTTGAGACATATCCTGGTTACATGCCTGTAGATGGCTGTGGCCGAGGATAATAAAACAATTATCTCCTTGTACACAAAGCAGCCTTGGGGAATTTGTAGGCTTTGTTTGCAGCCTTGGGAGAGGAAGATGCACCATGACAGGCAAAACTAGGAGTTTCATACCCTGTGGTACCATATCCCAAAGGGCTGCAGACCAATTATGTATTGGTGGTCCAATAGTTCTTTGAGTGTGGCCAACTCACAACCTTCTAATGGTTTGAAAGTGCAGGAATATGTCATTTTTCTTCTCTCTTCACATTTGTGGCTTTCATGACAAAAACTGCAGAGCTTCCATTTGAAGCACCTGAATTTTTTTTTTTTAATGCTGCAATCCTTGTAAGATCACTGTAAAAAGCTCAAACAAGGAATACTTCCATTTGCACTTTCTTGTGTTTTGGCAACTCATAATTTTACAGGGATACTTTTCATTCAGCCAGAAATAAAGCATTGACTGATAAACTATAGCGTTCTAGTTTTGCATCCATTTCTCTATAATATAAATCTACTCCTGAGTTTTGATAGATGGGGGGGGGGAGTTGTTATTGTACTAACGTAAATGTCTATTCATGTTAAGTTTAAGGACTTCAGAATCATCCTTGCACATGTTTTTAATGTGCACATTTTACTTTTAGCTATTTCATCTTATTGATGAATAATAGGTGAAGAGCTATGGAACTGAAACATTTCAATGTTTTTTTGTTTTGCTGGAAGTAAAATACTGTTACACCCTTCTCTATCAAATAAGACACATTTTTGTGCAGCCTTTATTGAGATTCTTGTTTCATGCATATTTTGTTTTAAAGTGTGTTCTAGGTTAGAGAAATTTAAGGTGGTTTTTCCATATTGCAACAGAATATTGCAATTGTTTCTGATAACAAGACTTTGTGTAACTGTGACTATAATGGGTTAACTATGTTTATGTTCACTATAAACAATGTTTATAGCCATTGTTCTGGATCAGTGGTGAAATCCCATTTTTTTTACTACCGATTCTGGGGGGGGGGGGCTTGGTGAGCGTGGCAGGCGAAGGATACTGCAAAATCTCCATTCCCACCCCACTCTGGGGCCAGCCAGAGGTGGTATTTGCCAGTTCTCCCGCTACCGGTTCTCCGAACTGCTCAAAATTTCCGCTACTGGTTCTCCAGAACCTGTCAGAACCTGATGGATTTCACCCTGTTCTGGATGTATATTTTTGTAGTTAAATTTCAACAGTTAATCTTCAAAGCAATGGATTTATCTATTCACTGATGATGTTACCTAGTTAGCACTTCATTTATCTATTTAGCTAACTACGGATCCCTAACTACCGGTATTTTACTTAAAATTTCCTGAACGAGATATTAAACCATCGAACCCCTAAACGGACCCCGGCATGTCCTTTTCACGGGTCGACATTTTAAGATGACTTCTGCATATATAAACAACCCTTTAAAGAACCTGCAGCCTCTTGGACTCTTTTATTACAACCTGCATCTAACTGTGCATAAAATTATGGCCCGAATTATCGTGAACACGAGTCTGATTTATCACACAGGAACAATTCTCAAATTTCTAAATTCGAAGTTCTTTTGCTTTGTTTTGAAAGGGAAAAAAAGAAGAAGATTCCATTCGCAATTAACAGGCAGGGCGCCAAACCCACTCAGGCCACGTGATTAGGGGAACCGCGTCCCTCTCTCTCTCTCTCTCTCTCCCCTCCCGCATGTGACAGCAGTTCTTGGCTCGCCTTTGGGGGCTTCATACGTATGCGGGCATCGTCCGTCCTTTGCACACAGCCGACGAGCGGATGTGACGTTCTGGGCCGCTGGGTTGCTGCGCAGTTCTCCGGAGAAAAGAGAAGGAGAACGAGACGGCGAGGCGCATTCGGGAGGGATTCGTTCTTGCGGCAGCTTTCGGCGGCACTAGCCCTCGCCCAGGCTTGGCCTGCTCCCGCCTCAGGCCCCGAGAGCGAGAGAGCGACAGCCGGGCAGGGGCCGCCGCGACCAAACGCTGCTGTTCGGTGAGTGAGGGAGGGAGGGAGCGCCGCCTCGGCCCCTCCCCTCCCTTCTTCCTAACCGCTGCCGGAGGGGGGGGGCTGCAGGTCGTTTTCGGGCCGGCTCCCTTTGCCGAGGGGGGGGGGGCATCCCCGAACGAAAGTCGGCCCGGGGAATTGCCTCCTCTGCTCCCGGCCTTCTCGCCCGTCAGCGTGGCGGTCTCTCCACACAAGGCCCCGCGGCAAGGGATGCTTGGCCGAGCTGAGGCCTCGGCGGCAGACCTCGCGTTTGTGGGCGCTCTTGTGCCGTTTCTGAGGCAGCCGCTTTTGCCCCCTCACGTCTCTTGGCCTTCCAGCTCTGCATCTCATTTTGGGTCTGCAAAGCGATGCTTGCAAAGCGTGTAGATAGACCTGGCGGTTGTTTTCCTATTGGAGGGGCTGCTGTTAAAGGGTGGGGTTTTTTGGGGGCGGGGGGGGGCAGCAGCTTTTGATACTAAGCTGGGAGGAGAGGCAGCAGAACAGTTACTGGTAGAATAAATCTGGGAGCAATTGAATCTAATCTGGATTTCAGTGTTGACCAAAAAAAATTACATAAGAATTAAAATATTTGTATTCAAGTGTGTATTTTGTATGTTTGTTGAGAGTCAAAAGCATGCTCTTATATGTTGGGTGTACTAAACTTGAAGTGTAGGTGCTTCAACACTCATCTGTTTTATAAGGTTCTGGCATTTTTACATGGCCATTTTGAACTAGTTCATAAGCATTCCAATTGGTCTGAGCCCAGCTGCATAAAATATGTTTCTTAAGTGGAATCTCCACGTGTTTTATTTTTTACCCAGAATTTGGATATATTCTGGTCATATATTCAAATGACTTGGGGGGGGTGCATCTTTCTGAAAATATAGCTTGAAGACCGAAATGTCTTAACTTAGGTCTTTATTCAAAATTAAAATCATGAGCAAGTTGTGTAAAATCAATTAGTGCACACATCCCATTTATTCAGCTTCATCCATAGATGTTTGTAAAGTGAAGAATGTATAAGTAACTGATTAGATTGCTATAGATTGTTGCCATTTGTTATTCTAATTCACTATCAAAATAGCTGATAAAATGAATTGTGTAGCTGATTAAATTAATACTAAGATTAATATTAAACTACTGGCAGTTACTAGAATTTAAATTTAAAATTAAAATTAACAATAATGACTGTACTCCATACACATGATTTCTTGTCCAGTTGCTTGACCAATTAAACTAGATTCAATACTATGT
The DNA here is from genome assembly GCF_059756535.1 of Pantherophis guttatus. Taxonomy (NCBI): domain Eukaryota; kingdom Metazoa; phylum Chordata; class Lepidosauria; order Squamata; family Colubridae; genus Pantherophis; species Pantherophis guttatus. The sequence goes on from NC_142068.1 coordinate 44,058,821, forward strand.
TTACACATTGTGCGAAACAAAAGTAGTTGATACACTGATTCATTGTGTTGTATGATTACAGCCATTAATAGAACAAACTTGGGCAATGCTATTTGTTTTGTGTCCTGCTCTGAAAGTGGAGGACTGGAAATTCTTGTACATTTTAGATTATGACATCAAAACAGCTGTGTGGCATCCTCTCCCTGTAGGGGAAAATTAACTCAATGGTTTTTCAAAAATCAGGTTAATTTTTTCTTAGGGAAATTAAGTCCCTGAATAAACATAATTCCTTACAAATGTATGTCATTTTTATAGCCTTATATATTAACTCTTTATTTTTTCTTTCAAAATGAAATGACTGGCCAAGATTATGTCTTTTTCAACTGCTTGTACATTCCAGTTAAAGACTAGAAAGCTTCAAGGTACTAGGGGGAAAAAGCTTCTTCCCCTTGATTTTTCCCCCAAAAAGTGTTTCTGCTTTGAAGTCTATTAAAATCAATCATATGAAATGCTTTTCAGATAAAATACCATCCATAGTATACGGATGCAAACTACAAAAGAATTTGATCTTTGAAAATGAAACTTAAGCAACCTGTGAGTCTATAGTGATGTGAAACTATCTAAATAATACACTTTTGATTAATTACTACAAAATTTATGGGTTTTATTTTCAGCTTTAGTTTCCACCTTAAAAATGCAGATTCACCTGCTTAAGTATTACAAGTTGCAGCAGTCGGTATCTATGCATATTGGATGCTGGATGTTTTGCTGCTATCAAATTAAAACATTAATAATACTTAATGTGGAAGGGAGCAACTAACCAGAGTAGTTCTTTGTGTAGGATTTTTTAAAATTCAAGCTTCCTTGCAAAGGGACCTAAATTATGGTTTTATGGCCAATAGAACAGTCATCCAAACATTCTCCCTGTTTCTGTATATTAATGTACAGAGGTCATTGTAATATCTTACAGCGAGACATTGAAGAAAAATCACAACAGTTGATTCATTTGTAGTTAAAATGCAGAGCACCAAAATTATTTTTATATACTTAAATAAGTGTGAATGAGACTGGTAACTAGGTTCCAAAAGTCTTGGGGTACCATAGAGTTATCTTACCAGAGTTTGGACTGTGGGTGGCTGAAGTGTAATTTCTCATGGCTTGGCACTTAAGGCCATCTGTATTATTAAACACTTGAATGAGTGGCGCTTGAGAGGCCCAGAACAAACAGAAGATAAGACTTTGGACACTTTTGATCCATTATGTGTGTCTGTCATTGAGGTTTTTGCAGGGTTCTGTCTTGTCCTGTATAGTTTTTAATAGGACTGTAAAGCATTTGAAAGGAGCATCTTGGAGAGTACATTGATACAAGCTAAGCATCTTTCAGAAAAGTTAAAGAAGCTATATTCTCTGGAATGATTGGAGTATTGAAGCAACTGTGTCATGTTACTGCACTCAGTGGGAAAGCTTTTGAAGCAGTTGAGCTGAGAATGTAGCTGCTTTAATGCTTCAAAGAGCGGTGTGCTTCACTCATGGCAACTTATTTTGCAAAGCACCTCTTTTAAATGTTTTGTGTAACATTTGCTTCTAAAAATAAATTAGCTGGGATAAGTTATATGAATATTTTAGTATAATTGTATATTTGTAATTGTCTAGAAATATGTTGAATTCTTGAGCAAGTGTTTAGAACTCTGTTTCTAAATACAATGAAATTTGAAGTTATTTGCCAGCTAAAACTTCAACTAGAGAAAACATACTTAGTCTCTGTTAAATACACAGTAATTGCATCAAAATTAATGTAATTCTTTGCCTTTGAAAGCTATGTGAAAACTTCTGCTAATGCAGCCTGGTGAATCAGATATACTATAATTCACTGATTCAGTATTGTCTTAGCTATGGTTAATTTTGTAAGAGATAATTCAGTGCTGTATTCAACATCTCTTGATGGAGGAAGAATTTTTTTTTTTGTAAAGCTGTCCTTTGGTATTAAAAGCTCTTAATATCAGCTTGGTTTGGTAGCTGGTAGGAATAGACCTTTTCCCCAATTAAATAGTATGATTTAATTCCAAAATAGAAGCACAGTTGATTCCCCTACTTGGAATACAGGCAGTCTTTGACTTACGATCACAGTTGAGCCTAAAATGTCTGTTGCAAATCTAAAGAGTTTTGCCTATATTACAACCTTTCTTTCCACAATTATTATTGAATCACTGCAGTTGTTAATTTAGTAACACAGTTGTTAGTGAATCTGGCTTCCCAATGGCCTTTGCTTGTCGGAAGGTCAAGGTGATCACATGACCCCAGGACACTGCAACTGTCATAAATACAAGTCAGTTGCCAAGCATCTGAATTTTTATCACATGACCATGGAGAAACTGCAGTGGTTGTGAGTGTAAAAAATGATCATAAGTCACTTTTTAAAATGCTGTTGTAACTGTGAATAGTTACTAAAATGGCTTGTAAATCAAGGACTACCTGTATTGTATTTTTTTAATTAAAACCTATTTGTTCAAAATTTAATATAATTCCTTTATTTCATAATTTGTGCTGCTGCCATATTACTGAAGTACTAGAAATGTTTTTTCATAACAAAAATGGAGGAAATAGACACCTTATTATAGTTAAGGCTATATTGGTAGTTCTTAGCTGACCCGGATTTCATAGTAAAGTTCATGGCTTCATCTGAATGTTAAATTGATAATAATGAAGTTAAATTTATCTTCTTACTGGCTGCAATATTAATCATATGTAAACATTAGGTCCCATTACAGTGGAATTCATAATTAATTGTGTGTAATTATATTTTAACATTCCAAATCTGGCTATGTACTTCTTCAGGCTGCTTTTGCTGTATTCTGAGCAAACCTGGTAGTAACAAAAAATTAAAAGGCAGTTTACTTGTCTACTATAGTAATAAAAGTATAATGCACATTAAGTAATTTGAAATCTATTTTATACAGTATTTTTTTTTTCATTTAATAGCTCAGCTTCTTGTTGAAATAAAAGGATGGATAGAAATGTGCCTATATATGTGTGTGTGTGAGAGAGAGAGATTAGCATAATTGAAAAAAGCAATATTTTGCTCTTAACGGATGAGCAGAAAGCTCCAAGTGGAACAGAAGTTCTCTGATTTCATAACACAAATGGATATATTAAGGATTATATTTACAGACAATGTTTCTAAAGAGTGGAGTATAAAATATTATGGAATACTAATTTTATTACATATAGTATGTTCAGAATTAGCTAATAAAATTTATTTCATGATAATTAAATCCATTTGGCTTTTGTGACTCTATAAAATTTTAAATATTTCAGTGATATATTAACCATAACTAGGACAACTATATTAATATAGAGAGTTCTGTGTTGGAACAGTAGTTGTATTTCAAGTTAAGTTATATGATGTATATGGGCGCATACAGGCTTTCCTGTGTCTTAAAACTGGTTCATGGCCAATAGTACGGTAGTATATAGTATCCATAATCCGATTCCTAAAAAAGTATTTTATAGCAACTGTAATCTTGCAGATTATAGGAATTGCTTACCTGTTGATGTGAAATGTACTTGTAAATATCTCATTTGCAATTTTAAGTTTACTAATTTATACAAATATTTAATAAAATCCAGTACTTTGGACTCAGATATAGAAAGGTACTTTGGAGCATGTTTGGGACTCATATAATACCTTTCTGGAACTTACTGAAGCATTTGCTTGTTTTCTATAATTGGATGGCTGCCTTCCATACTGAAGCACAAAGTGCTTCAAAAAAAGGTGTTTGCTCTAAGGAGCTGTAGAGAGTTACTATAGGCTTGCCCAGTAAAGCACTTTTTTGTTTTCAGTTATGAAGTCCTACGAAGCCCAAATATTTATAACTATCCCTATATCTAAGTTGTCATGAGAGAGTAAGTCCTGTTGAAATCTGATTGAATAAATATCAGTCTCAGAATTGCATTGTTAGAGATATTATCAGTTGATCTACCTTGTACATATAAAATTATTCAAATATCAGTATTTTCACAATCATATTTGTTTGTGAATACAGGATGCACTACTACCTAGATATTCAAATATTTTTTCAGAGATGTGCTTTTTAGTATTTTCATATTCATAGTAGAGAAGAGAGCAGATTTAAATAATTCATACTGTTAAAGCATTGTAGTCTACTAATTGTGTGACTTTTCCCTTCAGTTATTGAAATCATGAATCCTGTTTATAGTCCTGGATCTTCTGGGGTACCCTTTGCAAATGCCAAAGGAATTGGATATCCAGGTATGTAACTTAAACTCATAAAACTTTCTGTTGTGATTTCTTATTAATCAGATCAGATGCTATGATTATCACAATTCTGAATTGAGTTTGCATGAATGATTACAGTCTTCCTGAACATGGTAGCATCAAGATGTATTGGGACTCAGTTCCCCAAATTCCAAGCATATCTGAGAGTTCTATATTGGAATAGCTGAGTAGCTTTCAAGAAAGTATTGACTTGGGAGTGTGCCATCAACTTCTTTTTAACAGGGTATGAAAATTTAAAATAGGAGTTTTGGTATATATGCTATTTGGTATGGAAAATGTAAAGTCGTGATGATACTGTTTTCCACAAGAATTAGGACAATAAACTATAGGTTTTTGCAGATGTTAAAAGATGATTTTTGACCGGATTTCCCCAATGTCAGTTTCCACTAGATGTGTGAACCAGTTCTCAGCATTCCATGGCATATCCATTGTTGGGAATTCTGAGTTGCAAGCCATAGCTGCAAAGGTATCCAATTGAGCAAGGCTCTTTTTGAAACGCATCAATGAGCTAATTAAATAGTTCAGGCATTGAAATGATATATTTTATATAACAAAATATAAAGTATTATTTGGTTATGGATTGAAATTACATTAAATAATATAGTATTATGTTTGTTGGATAATAGTACAAGTACAATATTGATACATCTGAAAATAACTTTCAACTGTTCCTTTTAGCTGGATTCCCAATGGGCTATGCAGCTGCTGCTCCTGCTTATTCTCCTAATATATATCCTGCAGCAAATCCAACATTCCAAACAGGTATATGATACTACTGCATTCAGTAATGTAAACTAAGTTATTTCAAATATTGAATATGTTGACATCTGTGATAGTATAAGTGACACATAATCACTAAGTAGCCAAATACTTTAATACAGGATCTCTATGTCTGAAAATGTCAAACACAAAGGCAGCAGAAAAATGTCATAATATGCTGTATATTTCTTTATTAGTTATATTTGTCCATCTTGTAGTTTAGAAAAGCATGGTAACCCTCAGAGGAACAGCTCTATGCTTATATGTAAGTGGCAGTGGTGTAATACTACCGGTTCGCACCAGTTCAGGCGAATCGGTAGTAAAAAAAAAGTTACCCATTCCTACCAACTGGTATTTCCGACAATCAGCTGTGCCGCACGATTTAAAATTGCTAAAAAGCAGGAAATCCTGCTTTCTAGTGAATCTAAATTGCGCGGCACAGCTGTTTTCCGCCCCCCCCCCACTGTTCTACTTACCTTCCCAAGCCTCCTTTTTCCGTGTGAAGCACGCGTTTGGTGCATACTGTGTATGCATACATGTGCAGTGTGTGTTTTGTGTGCATGCAGTGTGTGCTTGGTGTGCACTGCACATGCGCACACTTTCGCACATGTGTACATCAAGCGTGCACTTGGTGCGCACTGTGCATGCGCACACCAGCAAACCAGTGGCAAACCTATTCAAATTTCACCACTGGTAAGTGGGATTTGAGTCCCCAAATTATTTGTTGGAAAGGATAGATATGGGCATTGTCTTCAGAATAGCTTTTTCACTACATTTTTGATAATAGGAGCATACAGCCAATTTTCAGGAGCCCAGAGTCATTCTTTTTCATGATATGGAGAGAGCAGTTTAAAACTATGAGCAGGGATGGAGTACCTTGCTATTTTAGCCCTCTTTTTGTTACAATTATGGAATGCCTCCTGTTAATGCAAGTTTTATATTGAGTTGAAGTTCCCACTGGGCAATGTATTAAGTTCTGACAAAATAGTCTTTTAGGCAAGGATGTCAGGAACAAGATTGAACTTTAAACTGGATTATATCCTTGTTCCCGTCCAAAGTAGCCAGTTGTCATATCAGGGCAGGCCAAACTAAAGCCCACTTACGATCATATCCATAGCAGCATTCTTTCATCAAACCAGCGATACTTTAAAATAATCCTTCCTTGAGAGCCATTTTGCCCTCGATATACATTCACCGTAATTTCTTTGGTTTAGCATGACAGCCACTGATTGCCATGATTCCCAAGTACACAATGGCCAAAGAACAAGGAGGAATCATTTTGGCAAGGGTGGATTTTACTGGAAGCCCTAAAGGATTGAATGGAATGACTGGAATAATCAGAACTTTTCAATCTTCTTTTCTGTCCCATAAGATCAAAACTTAGCCATTATCAGGAAGAAAACTGCAGGTTTTCCTGTATATGTTGATGTATTCCCAATGTATTCCTCTAAGTTTGAGTATGATGATTGTTCAAGGAATTAGTACATTAAGGGTATTCGGAGTTTAGGTATGAATTAGGATGCACTAAGGTATCTGGTCTAACTGCATCATGAACTGAATTCTGTTCCACTTACTGGCGTCCTCAATCAGTTGTTGGTATAACGGTATGGAACTACACATTGTGATTTTAAAACAATGTAACATTGTTTCGATGGAAAACAATCGTAAATTAAAGACTGGTCCACGCCAAAGGGAAGAGTAGATACACTTAAATACATAACTTCCCCACTTTGTCAATGAAGTTACAGTTAACCTTAATTTTGGAAATTTCTGCCTCTATGTATATATGCATGTTTTCAAGTGTATCTCAGAAATTTTTATGTGATTCCACGATAAAAAATGTTACATTAATAACATCCAATTAAAATTACCTGTTTATGAAATACAGTACCTCATTTATAAAATTAATTTATAGAAAACAGAAGTGCCAGATAACTAGAAAAAGACTAAAGATGTCATTCTTCAAAAATGAGAATATGTATAATTATTGACACTCAGTCTGAATTGATACCTGAAAAATTGAGAACAAATAGTAAAGCAAATTATTTACAAACATCTCAAAAACAATAGAAGGAATTTTCATGTACAGGTACTGGTACTTGCCAGATAATTTTTCTGATAAATTTAAACAGATTGTGTGAATACTGTGGTCATTATATAGCTTAACTTCAGCAAAACATTTGACACCACGACATTCTGATAAACAAGCTAATTGTGAACTGTAAGGTATGACAGGTGTATAGAACTAGCTTAAAAAACATAGAATGTTCCTCAATAATTCTGCATCAGAATGAACTAAATAATGAACTGCACAGGATCCAGTCTAGTTCTGTAGAAACTATTAACTCAGTTGACCATATCATATATAAAACAGATAGAAAAATACAAAGAAAACAATAAAACACTTTCATAATAAGTCATCACCCCTATAGTTAACCCCAGTCTGATCTAGATATTCTCTCTTGTTCATAATGGCCTTGAAATGAAGAGTGCAGTCTTATTAGTGATTTGCAGGTTAGTTCCCTGCAATAAATAATATTGTTTCTCTGGGTGCCCCTATATTTTTTTTTTGTTTTTAAATATGAGTCTTAAGTACACAGCAGAGAACAGTTTGCAGTCGACAAGAATGTGTTCAGTGAGTTCAATTATTGATATTCCACAAATGCACAGTCTTTCTTCAAGTGGGACTCCATGAAATCCCCTATGTGTCATAGAGTTCAGTTGTTCAGCTCTAGAGAAAGCTCTTCTGAAATGTTGAGACATGTAACTTCTTAAACATTTTTCTAACCAAGAAGCTGATTTGTGTTGAATCAGCCACTTCAAAGATGTGACACATTTAAGTATTGCAGCCACATCAATAACTCTTTGTTTGAAAGCTTCCTTGGCCTTTAGATCTGATTTGATTAGGATATTGAATGATTACATTTGAAAGTTGGGTGTGGTTGAAGTAGAAAGTATGGTTGTCAACTTAGATAACACAAAATAAGCACTGTAGCTAATATATAATAGGAAAAAAATCAGGAGTGTAGTTTGTTAGGAAAGAAAATGACGTAATAGAATGCAATAAATACAAAGTTCTTCAGAAAAAGTAACTCAGATGCACAGATATAGGATGGGAAAATACCTGGCTTGATGATAATGCTTGTAAAATAAATACTGGAATTGTTCATTTATGAATATGAATCTGCGGGGTGGAGGGGGTGTTACTGCAAAGAAGACAGATGCAGTTTTTAAATGTATCAGCACTGATATGGTTTACGAATCAGAGGAAGTAATGGTTGTAATTTATTCTTCTTTGGTCAGGCCCCCACTTTGAGTATTGTGTCCAGTTCTGATCACTGCATATTAAAAAGGATTCAGACAAGCTGGAACAGGCTCAGAGAAGAGCAACACGGATGATCAGGGGACAAGAAACTAAGACCCATGAAGAGATATTGAAGAAATTGGGAATATTTAGCCTTGAGAAACAAAGACATGGGGGGGAGGGGGCATAATAGTATTCTTCAAATACCTGAGAGGATGTCATACTGAAGAAGTCATACTGTTGTCCGATATTCCAGAGCTCACGATCCTTAATAATGGATTTAAATTACAGGAAGACAGATTCTGATTTAATATTAACAAAAAAATTGTAACAGTAAGAGCATTTCAACAATGTCATTATGTGTACCCTTCTGCAGTAAGAATAGTTCAATGTTGCACTGTATGTACCTCCAAGTTGGTGGTATGTGTGCAACAGTATATTGGGTTGCAAGTTAGTTTTTAGATTAAATATCCTAACTTGCACGGAATAGTGTGATCATGCTTGGGGTAAAGCTGGGCCTTGGTTGTGTTGGTGGCATATTATTCAAAATTTGCCAGAACTGACAGTTGCTGTCCATATTGGTTTTGGCACAGATCTGACTAAGTGTAAATAATACAGCCTTCTCAGTCATACTAAAAACTTCATATGAAAACCTTGATTGGCCAAAGCTATATTAACTGGCAAAGATCTATATGGGGCCATTTGGTAAGGACCATGGCATATTGTAATTTGGAATATGAGTGGTTAAGAACAAGAAGGTAATTGGATGGAAGGGAGGAACCCTGTACACTAAGAAAAAAATAAAAATGCAATAGATTCAAATGAAGATAATCTAATACACACAGGGAAGTGCAAATAGTTCTCTCTTATTGACTGCTTGTTCAGTGACTGTTCAAAGCTACAACAGCCCTGAAAAAGGAGTTTTACGATCAATCTTCCAAGTTGTGAACATCACAATGTCTCCGCATCACATGATTATGATTGAACCATTTGGCAAGTGGTGTGCCCCAAAAATATAAGACCCGGTCTTATTTTCGGGAAAACACGGTATGATAGTGTCCATGGTCCCGTGATTGCCATTTGTGACCTTCACTGAGCCTCACTGACCTTAAACCTTCCCCGTGCCTGAGCTTGTGCCTTGCCACCCTCCTGAAATAACACTCCTCCATCCACACACCTTCCCCAAGCCTCACGGAACTCCTGCCACACCTCCCCAGTAACTCACACACACTCCCCCACCCAGCAGCAGCCATCCTAAGCCCCACTGCACTTGTGCCATGCCTTCCTGATCACATATGCATTCTTTCACTCCCTCTCCCATTCAGCAACCACTTATCTGCCTGCTGACTTAGTTCGAAGCCACCTGACTTGTAACTTCGTGCTAGCTTGGTTGTTAGAAGCCAGCAGGACATTGCAGGGAGATGCTCACTTAATGACCCAGGATCCTCATTTTAACAACAACAGCAGGGATTATCGCTACTAAGCAATGTTGTCACGTGATGCTGCTCTTTATGACTGGATAATTTAGCAATGAAAATTCCAGTCTCCAAAGCCCTTGTAACTGGTGGACTACCCGTAAATACTTTTTATCAGACTTTACAATGGCAACAATCCAGAATGTATGACAATAGTAGTAATCAAAAATGTAGTTTAATACCATAACTTATTATGCATTTTGTGAACCTCCCAGAGTCAGTGAGAGTCAGGCAACATGAACATTTGATGAATAAATGATAGAAAATGCTTTTTACAATGTGCTTATTATTTTGCATTTCTAAATATTAAAAGCTGAGTACTTTCTTGACTTTTTTTATCATTGCACATATTTTACTCTTCTCTTTGTGTTTATAGAGCAGGGGTGTCAAACTCAAGGTCCGGTGCCAGATGTGGCCTGTGGGTGCTTAGATCTGGCCCATGGGCCCCCCATAGAAACAGTGAAAGACCCACCCACGATGCCTCTGCCAGCAAAAACGGGGAAGGCGCTGGCAGAGGGCTGCAGGAGGTCATTGCGTCTGATAATGGAGCCCAGGAGGGCTGTGCGCCCCCCCCCACCTCCATTTTCGCTGGCAGAGGGGTGTAGGAGGCTGTTCAGCTGAAAACAGAGCTCAGGAACCTGTTTTCGTTGGCAGAGCGTTCGGGCCACCACAGGTGCCCCCAACACGAGTGATGTCAAGCAGGCCACACACACCCCGGCCCCCAAGGTCAAACACAACCCTGATGCGGCCCTCAATAAAATCAAGTTTGACACCCTTGTTATAGAGGTTCCATCACTGGGCTTGGGGGCTGAGCCTGCAGGATGATTATTCTGATGATTGTAGGGTTTTTATTTTAACTTTCAGCTGCCCATTTTTATTTATTTAATGTGATTTTGTAACATTGTGTTTTTAACTGTTAGCTGCCTATAGTTATCATGTTGAGATGGGTATTCATATAAATTTAAATAAATAAATAAATAATAGTTTGTGGTGGGCTGCAGTTTCTTCCTAGAAACTTCCTAGAAAAAAAATGGATTATGCTATTTCTCACTGTTTAATAATATGAATATTACAAATTATTGAAACACAAAGTTTATAGTTGGCTCTCTTTTAATATAGGTTATACACCAGGCACACCGTATAAAGTCTCTTGCTCACCCACCAGTGGTACAGTGCCTCCTTATTCTTCGTCGCCCAATCCTTACCAAACTGCAGTATACCCAGTTCGAAGTGCCTATCCACAGCAGAATCCATATGCACAGGTAAAAAGAGTATGTTTGTTGTTTGAGTTAATTATATAACAAGTGGAACTCTGCCATTTTCTAGATTCTTAGCACTGTGCTGGTTTGGGGTGGGGGTATAATTAATCATACATATATTGTAAATCAGAATTTTGGTGAATTCTGGCTTATAGTTGATAATCTGTCTTCCAAACAACATGATTGTTGGCTTCTTGTTTCTGGCTTGTTTGGAGATACAAGCCAGCAATCCTGGTTAATATGCAATTATGCTTGTGCTTCCCAATTAGTTCAGATTGATTGAGCAGTTAATCAGGAATGGTTTTGAGAGAACTGAAAACTCATTATTACTGATGAACAGTAATCAGTTCTTTTTTTTTTTTTTTCCTTTTTGAAGGGTCCGACTCATACCTGATGTGTAATAAAATAATGGCATTTCCTTGAAACCGTGTGGCCTTTTAGTATATATCAATAGTACTGGAAAGAATTTTAGTAAACCAACCATTTTTTTCAACAGCAAGGCACTTACTATACACAGCCTTTATATGCAGCACCACCCCACGTAATCCATCACACTACAGTTGTGCAGCCCAATGGAATGCCTGCAACTATGTATCCAGCACCAATTCCACCTCCCAGAGGAAATGGTGTCACCATGGGAATGGTGGCTGGGACCACAATGGCAATGTCTGCAGGTAAGTGAATTTTCTTTTATTCCAAAAGCCTGTGATATGCTATATAGATATGTTGTTATAGAGCACTTGATACCTATTAATGTGGCCAGTTGGCTGCTACATATAAATTCTCAGACAACCATTGGTAAACAGATAATCTCTTTGGCACATAGCGCTAACATTTTTTATTCTTGTAACTAATCCTTTGACTATCAAACACATTTTAAAATGCAGGTCCTTCTGTGTCAGTGACCCTCACAAGCCAATTGTACACTAAGTACAGGTAGTTACTTGACTTACAACAGTTCGTTTAATGACCATTTGAAGTTACAGAGGCATTTAAAAAGTGACTTGTGATCGTTTTTCACACAAACAACCATTGTAGCATCCTCATGGCCATGCAATAAAAAATCAGATACTTGGCAACTGACTCATATTTATGATGTTTGTAATGTTCCAGGGTCATGTGATCACCATTTGCAACCTTCCGATATGCAGAGTCAATGGAGAAGCCAGATTCACTTAGCAACTGTGTTATTAATTTAACAACTGCAGTGATTGGCTTAACAACCGTGGCAAAATGGGGCAAAATTCACTTAAAAATGTTTCACTTAGCAACAGAAATTTTAGGCTCAATTGTGGTCATAAGTGGAGGACTCCTAATATTCTCATTTGTAGAATATTTATTTATTGGTTGTCTGTCAAAGTGCAGAAAGAAGTTTTAACATGGTAATGCAAGAAGTGAATTTAATTTTGTGCCATGCCTTAATACCATTTTAATTGGGAATTATAGTCCTAAAATATTTGTAAGACATAGGCTATGGAAGACTGATACAAAATGCGGGGGAAACAAAAACAGAACGACAGTCTAATTTCTTTAAGTTCTGTAACAAATTCTGGTGGCTATGCCAACTTCCAAATTATTTATAAACAATGAAGAGTGCTAATTATGAAGCAATTAAGCATGGAAATATTTTTTCCTCCCCAGGTACCTTGTTGACAACACATTCCCCAACTCCCGTAGCCCCCCACCAAGTTACAATGCCCACTTATCGAGCTCCAGGAACTCCAACCTATAGTTATGTGCCCCCACAGTGGTGATTACCATTACCCAGTGTAAGTATTAATACATTTATAGCCGTAATGATTTTCTAATGTAGGACTATCAAAAGTCATACTGGATGCTTAGCTCTTTTTTTCCTCTTCCTTTTGAATATAGATTTGAAGATGGGAGATATGCAATCAAGTAACTGAGGTTTAAAAGTTGGTGCTGAAGCCTTCATGCCTCCAACCAGGACTTGTTTCTTCTGAATGCTTGCAATCCTTTGCTAAACACTAATTCCACTGAAGACTTCCCAGTGCTGCATATCTTACATCTTGGAACTCCAGCAGTTAGTCTTAAAGCAAATCCTGTTTTGTGGACTGTCTTGCAATTTTTAGCTAATTATAATGATTAAAGGGAGTATAAATTTATTGATTCATATCTAGTTGAATGCATGTCTAAAACTCGCAAAGCTTGCTCAACCTACCTGCTCTGACTGATGCAAAAATTGTCATATGCAAAATCCAAACAAGCCGAAAAGTATTTTACAGTTTATATCACTAATGCACTGTTGTAATGTTTGCAGGGTCTTAAAGAGGTAGAATTGTGGCAGTGATTTTTTTTTTCATCATTCTACATTGGCAAGTGTGTTAACCTTTTAAGTCACCAGGTAAAGGGAGAAAAAATTGGCAGTGTTTTTCTTTCTGGTTCTGTGACTGAAGAAATCTTGCAAAGGAACCATTTGTTATTTGTAAGTTCTTTCCATTTCCACTTTTTGGATTCAGTGTTATGGACATTCTCAAGGACAAAAACATACAGGAAAAATACAGTTAGGATATTTTTCCTATCTAATTCATTAATCATCATTGGAATGTTTGGTGGAAAATCATCCATGTAATGGTTTACCTCCCAGAACAGTCTTAAGTGATTGATGTCAATGATTGCCACACTGCTGGTAAATAGAATTTCATTCAATTTTGTTCAGGTCCACCCCTCCAACAAAAATGGGCTAATCTTGGCCAGATTGATAGTTTGAGCAGTTTTCTTTTGTAAAAGCATAGTCATATCAACATTTCAATAGAAAAGAATTCAACATATTCTGAAGAAAAATGTCCTTTTTGATATATTAAAGGGGAGCAAACTAATTAAATGATTTTATTGGCTTATTTTCCTTGCAGCATGGATATGAACCAAGTGTGGAAGCAAATGTTAGAATATACATTTACATAAAAAGTAGGACTAAATTCAAAAGTGATCAAGTACAAAGATTCTTGTTGGTGATAATCTTTTGGCATAATCTTGGGCATATACTTTTTTACCTCCTAAATTGCATTTGGAAAAAGTGAAATTAAGAAAACAGATGCAGTATTTCATTGCAGCGAACCACTTCTGAACTCCTTGCCTACAGCTTTGAGTCTTTGTAGAAGTACCTCAGTCAATGCTGTGGCAATATAGGGCTAGTCTTGGAACCAGTTTGTGTACCAAAATTATTATGGGATTTTAAAAATTTTATTTTAGGCTTTAATTTCAGTGCTAAAAGCAATCAAGGGCTTTCTTTGAATTGGCACCAATTATTATTTCCCCCAGTATTTCCTGTCTGCAATAAATAGTGTAGTCAAAGATTAAAATGTTCCCTTTTAAAGTTAACATTTGTAGATTAGTTTATAGTATTGGTAAAATATTTGCAAGTTGTTGGTGTTTTTTAATTGTGAAACAGCATCCTAACATTGGGATGATAAGTTTTTAAATCAGATGTTACAACTACTTATATGTAACTTGGAAACTGATTTTAGTACTACCATTCTATTTTTTTTTCCTCTGGGCAAGAATCTTCTGTGCCTAAAATCCCTTTGAAACGGCCCTTATGATGTTTAAACAATAACATACTCTTTTTTTGGTTTCATTTTACTTAAAATGTATTTTCTTTGGATCATTATATGACACATGTATCCAAATGCCAGTGACACAACATAATTGTATGTATTCTTACATTTTAATCTTTAGCACTTATTGCAGCTGAGAAAGTTCTGTATCAATAGAACAAGCAAATTCATTCTTGCCATTTGGGTCTGCTTAGCTATTACTCCATTTGTGAAGTTGTCATCATTCTGAAGAGTGCTCCTTAAACTTAATGATTATTCAGTACGGACACTTAACCAGTGTAGCAGGCTTTTAAAGTTAAATGTTTCTTGCATTTATCACAGATGTGAATTTTGAAAAATAGTTTTGCCAGGGACATGTTGAAAATAAATAAAAGCTTATGTCTTTATATAAATGTCCTGAAGTCTATAGCTAATGCAGCACTTTGTAAATGGTAAAGATAAATTGTACTTGATTCTTCTCAATTTTCAGTTTCTAGATACTTCCTTGGTTGGTTGGTTTGTTTTTTAAATACAGTGATACCGTAGTAACAGCTTTTAGGTAATCCGACTTTGAGCACTTTTTTCTGAGTTGTGTTATGGGATTCATCTGCAATGGAGGATTAGTACTATGCTGTCCCTTGAGGAGTAGTAGTACTTGCAAAAATTACTGCACCTTCCAGAATTTGGGGGAGGGGGGGGATGGGGCAATGATATTTTATTGGAGATAAGTCCATACCTCCGATAGCATCAGTAGGAAAGTAACCAAAAGCACAGTGATGAGAGGATGTATATAGCTTGGTATATTGTTGCAAATAATTAAAAAAGCATGACTATGAAACAAAGTTTGTACTTCAAATGGATGTATTAGACAGGGGATATTGTGGATTTTTTTCTCCTTCTGGCTGTTAGTTCCCTATTTAGAATTCCTGTATGGGAGGGTGGGGGAGGTAAAGCCTCTAATTCTTAGTATGTGGTTGCATTGAAACTCCTCCGAAACCTTTAAAGGAGGTTGATGCAGCAGAGACAAGGCTCCAATCAAGCTGCTTCCAAACAAATGCAGCCTCTAGAGGGGAATACAGTAACATATTACAGCAATAACAAAGAAAACAAAAGATCTGAGTTTAATTTGAAAGGCTATGTTTTTAAATAATACTGAAGGCATTGTTTAGGAGACATTCTCAAACTATATAACACAATATTTGAAGTGTCTTTTTTTTAAAAAAAAAAAATAGCAAAATAGACACATTCTACAGATACTTTATATTTGGCCAAGAAACTTGTAGATGTAATCAGTGGTATTAATGCTAACCAACTGACATGAAACTAAATATTAATTGAGGTAATAAATGTATAACTAAAATATTACTGTAGACATACATTGAAATACTCTGAGAAGCTCATACATTACCACGAAATATGTCTTGATGCCACGATGGAGATAATGGAGGGAAGAAGGTTTTTTGCTTTATTTGGATTCCTGAAATGTAACCCAGTGAGAGCAGAGTTTTTAATTTCTCATGACTAAAACTTGGCACAGGCTCCATAATATAGTTAATATTCCATGACCATTGCAAAGTAATTTTAACTTCAGTGGAGAATTTTGAATTTATTAGGAAAAGCTTTTGTTCCTATGCATTTCTACTGAGCATTCTTATTGCTTGGTTGTGTAAGTTAATTTTGTTACAGTCAAAATGCAGGGGAACAAAACATTTTCAACTAGTTTGTATTGCATTGTTGTGTTGATACTATGAAGCAGACACCCAACACCACTAAGGGTCTATTCTGGGACAAGAAATAAAATAGGTATTGATAATTATTTTCTGACAGTGAAGTTTAATATTACATTCTGTATTAGGTTGTTTGCTAATTTAGCATATTCTCTTTCTGTCTCTGCCTGCAAACACTGAGCCCCAATTTGTTTTTAACCTGTGCATAGAGTTTGTTTGCACTTGGCCTTTCCTCTTGACTTTTTCCTCTGTGTAGTCATTCCTTCTCAAAATATCTAACAATCTCATCCACGTGGAATAATAACAAAAGGGAGACAGCAGTGCAGGCAAGGGAGCTGCATTTATATTAAACATCTAATTCTTGTTCAAGCTGCCAGACAGTAGAGATTGAAAGGCAGCAAGCGACAAGTAACTGGAGAGAGGTTGTATTATCAGAATTTTGAATTGTCTCTTCAGCCTGCTGAAGACATTGGTATTTATGAGATGCTGAGGTGGCTATTTGAAATGGGCACTCTTTCTAAAATGACATGGAAATATTTGAGCATCCCAATATCAGGAGCCAATTTAACATACCAAGATAGTCTGAATAGTTTGACTTCCAATTCCCTGTCATCGGTATCTCTATGACTTTTGCTAATCTGATACGACTTTTGAGCACTTAGCAAGCAAACTGTGGAAGCTTCACTTAGCTTGCTGCTGTACAAACTTGTTTTTAGTAGAATGGATTTGTTAGTGGGATTTTTATTGTAGTGCTATTATTGGCTGCCCTTGTGGGGTGAAAAGTGGAATGCATGCAACAGAAGTGCAAGAGGCCCCAGTAATAGTGTTGTTATGAAATAGGCACAGGTTTCCTTTTTATATAACTTTTTTTTTAAAAAAAAAAACTGTCTTAAAACAGTTGTATTGGTACTTTTTCCCAAGTTTAGGTCAATGTTGTCTTCCAGAAGTTTAAAGCATCACATCTTTTGCATCAACACATAGGAGTGGCAATTCCATTCTGAGCCAATTGTGTAAAATTCATTTTTATTATACAATCGAATGAGTAGATGAGCTCAGAGTTAAATTCTTAAAAGCACGTTTATGTAACAGGAATTGTTATGTATTAATACTTCAGTTTTCAATAAAGATTGACTGTGTTGCTTATTGTTGTTGTTTTTCTTTTGCAACTACAATCCTCAAAAATAATGTTAAATTATGTTTAGGCTTTTTAATATGCCCTGTGCTAGAAACTGTTCATCCCTGACAGGCAATTTGGCACATTCTACACATTGTGGATTACAATTGCCATTAGCCTCAGCCAGCAAAGCAACAATGGATTGTGGGAATTGTGATTTAAAACATCTGAAGGAATTCACATTGCCTGCCTCTAATTTACTGAGCAACAGGAGTTTGATTCAGATCACACTTGCTGTCTTACACTATCCATAAAATTTTAAAACAAGTTGTAAGTTTAATTGAAAGAATAATGTTAAAGTGAGATTAGTAAATGTTTTAATTTTAAATTTCACATACTTTTAGAGAACTGTTATAATTTTGCCATGTTTAATGAAAGTTGGGAAGGGAGAGTTGGTATTGGAAGGAATAATTTAGGTCAGTAAGTTCAACTGCCTATTCAGGGTAGGGATTTAAATTAGGGCATTCCAGAAAGAGGCATACCTAAACTTCACTGAAATACCCAATAGAGAGAACCCACTACCCTCCAGGTAATTGGTTCTTGTCAAATGAAAACTTTTTCTAACAATCTGCCTTCCTGTAATTTACGTCTGTTTCATACCATGCACTCTAATGAGAATTCAGAGTTCATGTCACTTGAGTGTGACATTTATCTAATTTATATAACTGCTCATCTCATAAGAAAAATGCCACTGTATCTCCATCTGTCAACTTCTCAAGGCTGTACACACCCAGCTCTTTCAACCTCTTCATAGGACTTGATTTCATCATCTTTCCCTGAACCTGTTCTGATTTCTCTGAATCCTTTAAATGTGTGAGGCCTAGAATTCAAGGCAAAGTCTGCTCAAAGCCAAGTAAGAGTGAACCAATTATTTGCCCCACTCCTTATTTGATACAAATAATGCTAAACTCATCTATTTAGAAGAACATGAGGTGAAACTGATGTGGCAAAGCAATAAGCTTGTCAGATCACCGGTCAGGACTTTGAAAGATAAGCAGCAAGCAAAAATAACTGGTCTATGTGTTAATGGTTTTATTTCACATTTCTTCACATCTGATTATTATATAGAGCAGTTTATAGCCTTGCCTTATAGCAGGCTATAGCCTTGCAATTATAATACCACTCCATCCCAAATTTAGTTTGCTTGCTTGCTCTGTAAACTAAAACCAGTAATATATTTCATACAGTATTACATGATGTCATGAAATGCTTTAAATTTGAGAAATGCTTCCAACTAAAATTAATTTTCTACATTGTAGCCTCTAATACCGTAAGTCATTCTAGAGAATTTTTTTCAGTTAGATCTCTTTTCTGACAATATGGAGAACTTGAGATTCATACTTTATCCTATTTTTGGTAAGGATTTCTGAAGAACAGTTTAATGTTCTTACCTAATTAGACAAGTATATATTTTCCCCTTTTCCTGCAAGAGATATTTTGTAAATTCATGTATATAATTGTCAAAATTATCCAAACAAAACACAATAAATTATTTCCATTTAAATGAAAAATCACTGTTCTGAAATCTGTCTTATTTCCAGATAATCTCAGAACAATGTTTATGATGTGTGTGTATGGTAGCTTTTTTTTAAAAAAAAAAAATGTCAAATTGTAGCATTGTTAAAACATCATGCTGATCAATTTGGAAGTTTCACCTGAGTCAGTAGACTTCCATCTGTTATTTGTCTCTATTGTAGAAGCAATCAATGACTTGAGGTTTTAACATAACTATACGAATATTAAAATACCTTGGGACAGGACACTAGCATCACGCAGCTTTTGACTACTAGCTGTATTCTTGAGTGATTAAACTGCAACCTCAGCGTATTATCTTTATGGGCTGTGTTCATGCAACATACTAAACTAAAAAGCTCAGTTAAGTGCATGGACGCTCTCCCTCCCACATCACAGTTTAATTAGCTTTATGCTTCATTATGTCATTCTAATCAGAAAGACCACTAGGTTTTGGAAAACTGGAATGTTTTGTTATAGACTACAATTCCTAATTTCCAGATAGTAGTAGGTTTAGGCAACCAGAAAAGTCCCAAAGAATGGTTAAAACATCTGATAAGTGTGTTTATGGCATATGTGCCTACTGAACAAGCTTTCAAGCTAAACATATTGTGTTAACATTGCAGGACATAGCACCTGTATGAAGGTAGCTAACGTAAAAAAAAAATAGTAAATCTCAGCCCCGATTATCATTTGAGTAAAGGATGGAAGGAATTCTAGGACTATAGATTGGACTGAATAGGTACCCTAGAAAACAGGTGATTCTCTTCTGCATTATGACCAAGAAAACAATATGATTATGTCCATGTGGTTGTGACAATTGAGTGCTAATTCAAAGACAAAATACCTGGCCATTATCTTTGCAACTTTCCCTGATCATTGTGGATTTTTTGAAATTGTATGCTGATGTACAGTATGTATTCATATACTAACACAAGGGTGAATGACCTGCATAATTAACATGATTGCTATTTGAGATGCAGCATGACCAGATGTTAGTTTATCCTTATATTACTTTTTTTAAGGTAAAAGATGAGGAGCTTTGACTGCCTAGAAATTCTGGATATATGCTTCTGTTATTCTACCCTTTCCCATATTGTCTGGAATGAAACAGAGAGGTCTACCATTTCAATATGTAGAACTACAGATACATAATGATACACACTAAACACAAGTATGTACCTTGTAGAAAATAAAAACTGCTGATTGCTCCAAGGCAAACTACTACCAGTAGTTGTTCATTTAAAGATAATCAAATGCAAAGGATATGCTTTTTGGGTTACAAGACATTTCTGCATAAGAAAAAAAGAGACACTGAGTAAAAGTCAGTTTTACAATTTTCTTTATGAAATTAAATGTAACCCCCTCCAAAGAGGGAAAGAGAAAGTGCAAGAATGATTCTGTACATGCTTCTAGCTTTCTATAACTGAAGGCTGGTCAGCTACAGTTGGACCCTGCAACTTTTTGCATCACACTGCTGAATGTTCACTGCCCTGGAGTAATGTCATGCCAGGGTAGGTTGGGTTCTTCACTTTTAATTTCACAGTACCAGAAAATCCCTAAACAATGGGATTCAGTCAGTTATGGCTTCTATCTATTTCACTATTGTAAGGCAAATCTTTTATCTAATCAAAAGATTATATGGAGAGAGAGAATGCCATCAATTTTCAAGTGGTTAGTATCTGAAAATACACTCTCCATAAAAATTGGCGAATCTGTGTTCCTGTCTTCTCTTAAGCACCCTCACCTCCTCTGCAGAGTGTTGCATAGGTGATATACCATAGTTCCAAATAATACTGCTTAGTTTGTAAGTGCCTGGCATGCCTGAAATTAATCTTTAGATAAATATACGTATTGTATCTTTAGGAATATAGGTCAACCTTTCTTCCATATTGTGTCTCCTAGATATGTCTGGACTGTAACTCCCAGAATCCACAAAACCTCACTGCACCTATTTTGGAATTCTTGGAATGGGACTTCCACACATTGGGAGGACATCAAGTTGTGGAAGGTTGATATAGGCTTCCAAATATTGGCTTTCTTCAGTGGAAAAGAAGAGGCAAAAGAGGCATCAAGTTAAAACCTGACAAGACAGATTACAAATTTACAAAATACAGTTATTTGCACTGTTACATAAATAAACATTTTATAAACATTGAAAAAAAAGTATTGTTGGCCAGGAGCTATGAGAAAGTAAAAGAAATTAAAAGGTAATTTAGGCTCATTTCCCCTCTCCTATATACATTAACTCAATTAGGCTACAAATGTCCTGGCTCTTAGCCACACCTCAGCTTGGTTAATCAAGTACTGGTTCCAGATCAGCTGTTTGACATAAGAGAAGGTGCCGTTTGATCTCTGGGAATGCTCAGGCTTTTCTGGATTTCTGAAAATTTGGGTAGGAGGAAGGGAGAACCTCATCAGGATAATGGGCACCAGTAAGCATGTCAAATAGCTGCTCAGAGCAAATGACCGAGAAGTGGTGGTAGCTGCTCATCTACTGTTGTCTTTTGCTGTCAGTCTTTTCAAATCCCCAAATAAAGGTTCCCAGATGGAAGGGCGGTCCAGAATAAAAGGGACAATAAGGAATTAAAAAAAAATATTCTGACATCCGTCTTCTCCTAGGTGTATGGGCAGTCTGAGTTCATTTTCATCGACATACACACATGCACACATACACAAGAAGATCATAACACTTTGAAGCTCTTCCAGTTGATCCAAAGGAAAGGAGTCGGGAGGGAGAGGATGCTAAGCCAGAGGTGGAGGCAGTGCTTAGGCTTGCAGGACAGAAGCGTAAAGTGCTGTCTCAAAAGGGATTCAGGCACAAGGTCAGGCTGCTTCCCCTCATTTTCGAAACGGTGCCAGCCTGCTGATATTCTGCCAGAAGTTTGAAGGTTTGCGTTTGGGCTCTGCCAGCATGAAGACTTGCTGCTGGGGAAGGTTTGTAGGCAAAGTAGGGTGTTTCTGGCGCATCAAGAAATCATAGTACGTCCTAGTGATCACTGCTGAGCAAAGAAAAAAAATATATTTTATAGTTGTATCTTCTGCTCTGCCTCCTCTGAGAACAGGAGTGTCCCATTCTCAATATGCTTTTTTTTACCCAAATTGCAATCTGATGCTTTAAGCACTGTTCTTAAGCAGCAGGCCGTTACTGTGAATACATGGGAAGAAAGGGGGAGGATTACATCCTCTGCAGGTTGTTTCTCAGTTATTTCTCTCAAAACTTTATTTACCAGACTTCTTCATTCTCACACCTCTAGATGTAGTGGGATTGCAACTCCCATTGAAGTTGCATTTGTTGTGCATTTGGAGAGTGCCAGAATAGTAATAGCTATTCTAGGATGTGGGCCTAATTATTAGGTTGTAAAAGAACGCAAAACACATTAGAATAGGGGTGTCAAACTCTATTTCATTGAGGGCCGCATCAGGGTTGTGTTTGACCTCAGGGGGCTGGGGCTGGGGGTGGCCAGGGCGGGCATGGCCCGCTCAATGTCACTCATGTCGGGAACGCCTGTGGCAGCCTGAACACTGTGCCAGCGAAAACGGGATCCCGAGCTCCATTTCCAGCTGCGAAGGCCTCCTGCAACCCTCTGCTGGTGAAAACGGAGCTCAAGAGGGGCCTCCTGAGCTCCGTTTTCACCAGCAGAAGGTTGCAAGAGCCAAAAACGGAGCTCGGGAGCCCATTTTCACTGGCAGAGGCACTGCAGGTTGGTCCCTATTTCCAGGGTGGCTCCACAGGCCAGATCTAAGCATCCTATGGGCCGGAGCCAGCCCGCGGGTCTTGAGTTTGACACCCCTTCATTAGGATGTCAAATTGAAAAATAGTATTCCTTAAGACGGGCAATTAAATATTTGTCATATCTGAGTTGGGGAAACTAACATGCTTTTAATATCCAGTTAATGCAGTTTGCAGTGTATCACTGCAGAATCCAGTTAATGCAGTTTGCAGTGTATCACTGCTACAATTCAAAGGGCTACTAATGGTCTTATGCCTATCATGCAATTTAAGCAGCTTGTCCTTGGCCCTGGAAAGGACATGTGAGAAACTTAGTACTTATTGCACGTCTCCTGTTTCTCCAGATAAGTGCCGTCTAGAAAGAAGCAATGGTGAACAATATGCTGACAATTATATGCAGTTCAGTACGAGGTGAGTGGCACAATGTTCCATCTTCACATTTTAACATAGAAAGTCAATAAAATCAAGTTGATGTAAAATCTTTCATGCATTACCATTTTCAATAAAAGACTCAATGCTGTGACTTTGCTGTCCCAGCAGGGGACAGCATCTGGCCAACCTTATCTAGGCTTAAAAGTTAGGCAAAGTCAATTTAGTTATTATTTGTCTGGGGGATGTCCAAGGAATACTATAACTATAACCTAGTCACGGGGAATTCTGGAAGTTGATCCATACATCTTAAAGTTGTCAAGTTTAAGAAACACTGGCCTAGGCTGACATGTTAAAAAGCACATTCTCCAAGAAGGCAGTGGTAAAATGTTTCCTAATTAAATTACAGCCCTGAAAATTACATGGATATGGCCCTGAGGTTACCTGGAATTAAGTTCAGCTTGACAAAGATGTTAACCTTTCTGATTCCTGCACCACCAAATAAAGCCAAAATATTCTAAAGTAATTACTTGGATTTTGAATAGATTTTTTTTAAACTGCAGCTTCTGATCATAGCCTATTAACTCAGATAATTTTGGGGCATTGAGCTGTGATATTTATTTTAGGGGAGAGGTTAACAAGGGGGGCAGACATATCTCTTGACTTGCCTTTTGGCTTTCCACTCTGATTTTGTTTGCTGGCATTAAGCATAGCTTGTTTCTTCTGCATTTCAGTGATGGAAAAACCTTGAAGATGAAAGAGGAATTAATCCAACTCGGCTTTTCTAGCTATGTCATGGAAACATATGCAATGGGGTGGGGGAAACGGGGACAAGAGTCATATCAAGCAGAAAATCCCAATGCATGCAATAGAAACTATACCAAGCAGTATAACAAATATAGATTAAGGTCTGAGGAGGAAAGTGATAGGAATGGAAACTATGAAACAATGAGACTAAAGTTGTTCAGAAAACAGTCTAGTTTTCAGGAAGGATTTTTTAAGAGGAAGAACTCGATTTGTAAGGCTAAAAGGTTGCTGCAGGCAATGGGTCTCCATGGGACAAGATAAAGGGGATATGCTACTGCAGTCTTCTTCAAACTTCTCCAGATATATTCAGCCTATAATCCCTATAATTCCCTGTCAGCCTAACAATTCACAGGGCTGGCTGGCAATTCTAGGATTTAAGACCCAACAGTCTGAAAGTACATTAGTTTGGAAGATACTAATTTAGGGAATCCTATGGCTTTCCAGATTTTACTGAATTGTAACTCTCAGCATTCCTCATCATTGGCCATACAAGTAGTCCTCAATTTATGATCATAACTGAGCCCAAAATTTTGGTCTTAAACTGTGGCAATTGTAAGTTGAGTCATTATGTGACTGGACTCAATTTCAGAACCATTTTTATGATGGCCATTAAGTGAATCACCTTGGTTGCTAAGCAAACCATGTGATCATAAATCTGAATTCATTTTTTTTTTTGCCAAAAAATAGCAAAAAACATCACATAAATGTCATCAGTTGCCAAGCACACGAAATGCAATCACATGACTACTGAGGTGGTATGGCAATCATAACAAGGATGAGTCATAATTAATTTTCAGTTTGCCCTAGTCACTGGTAACTCAGCAGCATATTAAGGACCGCTGTTCTCTATCTTTTACTTATGAATACTCTGCAAAGCTAGATTTCTAAGATAAGCACTTCAGTAAGATTAGGAAAAATTCAAAAATTAGATGTGATAGAAATTTTGTGACTCTTGAGAATATAGAGTCAATAATGAAGTGGGAACATTTTAAGAATTTAATACATAGTTAAAGTATAGGAAACCCAAAGGTGCTTTTTCAAGAGTCCACTGGACTTTCCAAGTAATTGTGAAATTGATCTGTCTTATTCTTTCATTGAGAAGTTGGAGCTGAACCAGAAGGTCCAGTGGCCTCTTTAAAAAACACCTTTTTTTAAGGACAACCATGACCTGGATGACTCAGAATTTCCATAGACAAGGTATAGGAAACTTCAATGAAAGACATTCACAGCATAGTGGTTCCCAATGATAGTTCATGGCTATTGCATACCTGTTTCCTGGTCAAGCTGAACCTGCTTCCTTTCATTCTCAAATGCCTTGAGCCAGCGTTGCTTCTGTTCTGGTTTCTTTGCACAGAATAAATGGACTTCTTCAGTGTCCTGGCAATGCAGTTTGAATGCATTTTTAATAGTAATATTGAAATCTTTATCCTTTCCATCTTCCGCGTCCAGAATCTCCATAAGATCCATGTTGATCCGACTCTTATAATAGAGGATGTCACGTCGTAGGAGATCCTAAGGGAAAAAAAGCAAGGATATTTTGGCGCTTCTCCAATACAACACTGGTTAGCCAGAGAACAACAATTTCCCATATACAGACTAACAGTATAGAGTTTTTTAAACTCCTTATATGATCTGAAACAAAAATTACTTTCAGGATTTACATTAAATTCCTTTTTTACACTTTACAGCACTTTATAGTCTCAGCATACTGTCCCCAAAAATCGGGGTCTTCATTTTACCGACCTCAGAAGGATGGAAATATGGGTCAACCTTGAGCTGGTCAGGATTGAACTCCTGCAGTGGGCAGAGTTAACCTGCAATACTGCAGCCTAATCACTGCGCCAGCACAGCTCATATCCTTTGAGGATTCTCACTTAGGCTTGTATTTTAATGCTTAACTGGATGGTTACATATAATAGTTGGAAATATTTATAGAATTCTTTGTCTTACCATACATCTGTAGAATTTAAATTCTAAGGAAGAACAAGGGTGGCAATTCTGGTAGATTTAATTTGACAGCATTTTCATCTGCATCTTTTCTCTTATAAATGCTAAATACCTAACTTTCCTGCAGCATTGCAGAATAGTTCACAACAGGCTTTTTCCATTAATAATCTTAACACAAATGCACAGAAAGCCAGCCTGAAAGAAACTTCAGCCTTATAGGCATTTTGGCAGAGTTCTCTCCCAGATTCTTTCCTTGGTCTATTTAAACAGTGGTGCTTAGTGTAATAAGGTCACCCGCAACACTCTGTCATGTTCTTTAAGCAAAATGCTTGAATGCCAAATGTTAAAAAGCAATTGAGCAAAGATGTAATTTTTCTGCCACCAGGAGACAGTGCACGTGGGCAGAGGCAGCAATAGCTCTTAGCTTACCTTCTTGCAGCATACAAGTTGATGATCAAAGAGGAAGAACATTCTTTGATGACTTTTTGCTTGAGGCTGGGAAATTTTGGTTAACTCCCCAGAGTAGATGAGTTCAGAACTCTTAACAAGGACATCTTCACCCTGTCAGTCAAAACAGAAGGGCACATCACTTTCTTTTCCACAGAAGAGGATAAGGAACATCCAGCAGCTTAGTACAGAAAGTCTCTAGGGTCACAAATGGCTTATTATTCATCTTCCAACTTTGCACCCTCTGGGTTAGTTTCATTAAGACTAAAAATCAGGGCATCCACATAAAAGCGTTTGCTACTATTCCAAATCAATTTTTCTTCCTTTCTCCCTTGCCCTTTGGAAATAGTGAAAAGTGTTTGAAACAATGTGTTAGATGTGATCTTAGTGTTATTTTATAAGCTATTCTTATTTTTAAGAAGAGTATGACTCCACTTGTCAAGTGGCGCAGTTAATCTTACATAACTCAGTTTATATCAAGTGACTTATCATTGCCAATCATTCTTAAACATTTTATTATGTAGAAGACAAATGATCTTGCAAACAAAAAATTACTTGGAATTACTAAATATCTACAATTTTAAAAATAAGCCTAAGCCATACTTTCCTGAGGGTTCCCATGGGTTTTACATCATTTGGTTTATGTAAGTCAGACTGGAATGGCTGTTTCATTTAAACCTAGTGAGGCTAATCTTTTGTTGTGATTTTTGGCTGTAAAATGGCCTCCTATTCTATAGTAAGTGTTGAAAATAATCTGGTTGGAGTAAAATGTTCTACTAAGTAACATGCTTTGAGAATAAAGGGATCTGTGATCCAACATAACTAGACGATGCTACTTTTGGCAAGTCAAAGAAGGGCTTCCTAGAGCTAAATTTAGACACATACAGAATACAATCTCAAGCATGCTTCAATGAGAATAAGCCTCACTGAAGTTGAGCACACCCCAGAGCAGATTCAGAATTTTAGTACAAGTATGTCTTCTATATCCATGGGAGATATGATTTTATATATTGAACTCCAATTGACTTTATTTCCCAAAATGGTATGATTACCAATTGTACAGTAAATCAATACTGTATTTTAATCTTCTTTATGGTGTCTAAAAGGTCACAATCCAGCAGAGAGGAGCTCCAAAGCACATGCAACGCGCTCTACATGGGGCTACCCTTGAAAAGTGTTCAGAGACTACAGTTGGTCCAGAACGCAGCCGCGCGAGCTGTCGTGGGTGCACCTAGGTACACCCACATTACACCAATTCTCTGCGAGCTGCACTGGCTCCCTATTGGTCTCCGGTCACAATTCAAAGTGTTGATTATTACCTTTAAAGTCCTACATGGCTCAGGGCCAGGTTATCTTTGAGACCGCCTTCTGCCGCATAGCTCCCAGCAACCAGTAAAATCCCACAGAGTTGGTCTCCTCCGGGTCCCGTCAGCTAAACAATGCTGGCTGGTGGGCCTGCGGGGGAGGGCCTTCTCTGTGGCAGCCCCAGTTCTCTGGAACCAGTTACCTCCTGAGGTCCAGACCATCCCCACCCTATTGGCCTTCCGAAAAGCAGTGAAGACCTGGCTTTTCCGACAGGCCTGGGGCTGTTGATCTCGCTCTTGTGATCTGACAAGATCCGGCCATGAATGGCGTGAATGAGTTTTTAATGTTTTTAATGTTTTTAATTTTTAAATGTTTTTTATAATGTTTTTTTTTAATGTATTGTGAGCTGCCCTGAGTCTTCGGAGAGGGGCGGCATATAAATTGAATTAATTAAATTAAATTGAATTAATTAAATTAAATTGAATTAATTAAATTAAATTAAATTAAATTAAACGTACAATATATATGTACATTTACTCAAAAGCTTTAACACATTTACTGTGGATCACTTCAGTGCATTTAGCTTTGTGTTAGATTGTGGCCAGTGTATGACTACCTTAAAAGAAGGTCTTCCCTTTATCAACCCCTGTTTTGTTTTCTCAGTAAGACAGATAGAGGAAAATGCTTCTCCACTTTTTAAGCTTTTGACAGATGACCATATGATGTGCTTGTGCTGATAACTATTAAGGAAACAGTGACAATTTGTATCACTTAAGGCTCTGAAGTACAGAACATTATAAACAGAAGCAGAGTCTATTTTCAACAAATGCCGTCCATTTGAAAACAACATGGAAGGCATTAATTACAGTCAAAACATTCCTGGGTAACTGTAATTCAGACTAAGAATTAATTTAGCTTAATTGTGGTTTTTATTGCTAAGCATCTGGCCCCAAGTAACAGGAATATTTGCAAACTTATAGGGTTATTTAATTTAATAACAAGCAGACAGAAATAGTAGATTAATTTATCAAGTAAAATATGTAAAAATGTATTAATTTGGGTGATAGTATATGGTATTCCCTTATCCAGTAGATGAGTTATGAGTTTATGCACATCAGCAACAATAATGCTCATGTGGCTCCTTGTTTTGAAGATGTTTGCATTTTACCTCCCAGTCTTCTATTGAGCTCTGCCACTGAGCAATTTTGTCTATATTTTCCAAACGCCTCTTCCTTTCATTGATGAGCCGTGCTACATTTTTCATGGCATTCAAAGCAGCTTCAACATCTTTAAAATCCCTACAGATGAAATAGATTCCTTTAGAGATATGAACAAAAATTGAACAAAAATGTAAAGAACTAGACTTCCAGAAATTGGCAAGGAAATTATGGGTCAAAATGAAATATATCTACCTCTATCTCTCATTTGAGAAAGAGACAGAGAGACAGAGACAGTGAGAAAGAGAGTGCAATTAATATGTCATCACCCCAATTTTAATTTTCTCTCTACTTATTTGGAGAAATTACAACACTGTACTTAACATTTTGATACTGGGTTATTATTTTTCTAAACTACAAACCTTTGCAATGCCTATCAGTTATGCTTATTGTTCTTAAATATTTGTTTTTCCAAGTGTTGAAGTAACCCTCCCTCACTCTGTTGATCCTGCAAGGAAATTGATTATTATTTTCCTATCTCTGTTGCAACTTATGCCACTTTCTGATAAAGGCAATGGAAATTGTGCGTAGAATCTCAGGATTTCATAGAAGGAACTTCTGAAACCTACAGTAATCATTTGCAATCATTCTTCTGTTAGAAGGCAACTAGTTTTTAAAGGCTATTGGGGGGGGGATGAAATTTGACCATCAAGGTGAATAACTTGTTAGATCTCTAAGAAAAATACTGCTTAAATTTAATTACAAAGGAATGTTACCCAACAAAAGGTGTTAGGATAACTAAAACATAATGACATTTTTCTTTTCATCTATTTTTTTTTTATTCCTCACTTCTCCTTACCTATGCTGTGGATTGGTATATTTCAGCAGTTCTGCAAGCTGTAGGGGATACTTGCAAATTTTCTGAACTGGCGTTAGGAGGAAACCATCCAGAGAGATATCAATCATTTTCTGAAGGAGACGGCATGCTTCAAAGAAATATACGTATTTGTTCACTTTTGTAAGCCGGGAAAGCTCCATGCAAGCATTTGGGTGATTGTTACAGTACTCCGAATAAATCTGGAATTCATTTTGCTGAATTGGAAGCAAAAAAATATATATTATGGAGAACAGGATCAATTTTATTTCTGAAACCAGAATAATCTAGCCTAACCCAAAATACAAAGGGACGTAGTTTAAAATCTATGAGTGCGACATCATGTAAAATCTTGAACAATAACATTAATTCAGTTGGACAAAAGCCTTTCTCAATTGGAGTTCCACGAGAGGTTGTGTTTTTTTTAAAAAAAAATCATTGTTTTTTTATTTCACATGTCACACAATACACGTACTCACAGTAATAGGAATGTTTACACACCACAACTCAGCTTGCAGTTTATGCTAATGTTCAGGGGCGGGTTTCAAAACCCATTACTACTGGTTCAGTAGGATTTTCTCCAGGGAGGAAAGGTTGAGAAAAGCTGCCTTAGATGGACATTCTCAGAGCTTAGTTGGTTATTTCTTATTCTTGTGGACAAATGAAAATGGTCACATGGTAGCCAATTTATGAAAACTGTCTGCTCTATGGTGGGTTAACCAAACTTCTGGTCAGCTCCAAAATTGAACGGGGGCTTACAGTTAGGACCTTTGTGGCTCTTTGAGTGTTTAAGGTTGCTGACCCCTGCTCTAGTTAGTCCTCATTTTTTTCTGTTGTCAGGTTTTAATCTTTAACATAGCTTTGTTTGTTTGTTTGTTTATTTGTTTGTTTGTCAGTAATCTTATCTCAGGGTAACTCATCTTACAATCATAAAATATAAAAATTGTATAAACTAAAAACATAAAGTTAATACAAAAATATTTATTGTTTAAATAAAAACAATAATTTATTACAATTATCTGAATGTCCTTGTCAATGTTTTCTTCTTTCAGGCTATAATTGTAAGTATAATTTCCAGGAATAGGGTTCACTGAGCTCAATGAAACTTTGGAGTGAGCATTCATAATACATCAGCCACTCCATCACAGGTGTGTTTGTGCGTGGGGGGAAGGGGGGTATTTCTTAGAATTTCCTATCCAGAATAGACATTGCTCAGAATTCTAGGACTGAAGTTCAGGCACCTGAAGGGTATGGGTGTATTTCACTGTGGGATAGTGTCACCTAACTGCAATTTCCAGAATGCCTTATAAACCTGGCCTTTAGCTTGCTTACTTGCACAAATGTCAACTTACATATTCTAAGAAGCAAGAGCCAACCTCACTCAGGTGTGGGCAATCTTTGTTGAATTTCTTCTCCAAGGCTTTAACAAATTTTTTCTGGCATTTGTAGATATCCTCAATATTCCCAAATATAGTCTTCAACTGCTCTTCTGTGAACATGTCTGCTCGTTTACGGCATTGTTTTATATAGCCCTAGAAAGGATCAAGATTTGTAAGGCAGAGTCATGATAATCTGCAGTTCCATTCTTAGTCAGAACGCTATATAGATGGAACACCAATATAATGGTGCTACAGCAACTTAGCTCTTATTGACATGCAATGAAAAGACTAATTGTTATAAAAACAAACCTGGAATTTCTGCATTCAAAACTCAAAAGACTGATACCTCTACTTTTAAGATGCCCATAATTAGAGACAGACATAACATCAGCATTACATTAAATGAAACTAAATTGCATCTACATATCATACTCAAAAAAGCATACTTTACAATTGTAAGAAATGATTCACTGGCATTTTATTCAGTTTGGTTTTTTCAGATTCCTGATAAACTTTTATATAGGATGATGATGATGAGTCACAAGGAAAATAGCAGATTTCAGCAAAAAATTGACCTTATTTTTTCTTCTATTATGAACACTTAACATTAGAACCATCATTAAAAAGGCACAACAACTGCATCAACTCAGGAAGTTCAGACTGCCCCAGGAGCTATTGATACACTTTTATAGAGGAATTATTGAGTCTGCCATCTGTATTTCTATATATTTCCATCTGTATTTCTGCCTGATTTGGTACAGCAATCAAATAGCACAGGTACAGACTCCAACGGATAGTTTAGACAGCAGAAAGAACAATTGTAACCAGCCTGCCTTCCATAGAAAACCTATATATTGTGTGGATCAGGACTGCTGAGAAGATATTTGCAGACCCCTCACATCCTGAACATAAACTGTTTCAATTACTCCCCTTGGGATGGGACTATAGGGCATTAGACATAGGGGCAGCTTTTTCCTTTGCGCCAGCACTCTGTTGAACACTTAATTCTCACAGTGCTGTCTAATGTATATGTGTATTTACCCATGTAGCATGGCTGTAGTATTATTCTTATTATCTTCTTTACTCTCCCCTTTTATTGGTATTATTTGATTATTTGATTATTATCCTATTGCTTTGCATGTACACTGAGAGCTTCTGAACCAGAAGCTTCCTTGTCTATCTAATCACATTTGGCCAAATAAAGCATTCAATTCAATTCAAAATAGGTCTAAGTGGTAGAAATTGTCATATTCGTGTGGTCTCTCAAATAAAGATTCCCTAAGGGATACAGTGCATAGGACTTATATATAGAAGAAATAGATTAATAGAGGATGAGAAGGGTTTTGATTGGGGTTTTTTTTTAATGTCTCAAATGTTTTGGATGAAGGTGGTGCTGGACATAACCTACCTGAATTTTAGCAAAGCTTCTGATAGTTCTATATAACGAGCTCCTTAAAAGGTTGTACAGGCTAGGGCTTAATCATTGGATGGTTCAATGGAAAGGAAGTTGGCTCAGGGATAGATCCCAGTGTGTGATGTTAATGGGACACTGTCTGAACAAAGACCAGTCACTAGCCATGTACCACAAGGCTCTGTCCTAGGTCCTGTTCTGTTCAATATATTTGTAAATGATAGAAGGATTGCTAGGTAAGGTTTGCTTTTTGCTGATGACACAAAGGTGTATAATAGAGTTGACGTTCCTGGAGGTATTCCTAACATGGAAAACAATTTTGCATTGCTTGAAAATTTGTTAGAAAATGTGGAGACTGCAGCTCATTGTTTCTAAATGTAAGACCGTGCTCTTGGTGAAAAAGAATCCTCTGGTAGGGTACTGTATGGGGATACAGTGTTAGACAGAACAACAGAGGAAAATGATTTAGATATACTTATAGAGATGACTACAAAATGTGTAAACATTATGGACAGGCAGCTGTGAAGGCAAACAAAACTCTGGTATGCATCATTAGAGGAAACACCAGCAAGAAAAATGAGGTCTTAATCTTGCTATAAAAGGCTTTAGTTAGACCCCATTTGGAATACTGTGTTCAGTTCTGGAGACCTTACTTAAAAAAAGATATTGATAAGATTGAGCGAGTCCAGAGATGAGCAACAAAATGGTACAAGGTCTGAGGGACAAAAGATATCAGGAAAGATGGAGGAACTGAGCCTGGAGGATAGAAGGGAAAAGAGGAACATGATTGAAATTTTCAAATATATTAAGGGTGTGAATAAGATTCTAGAAGACAGTTTTTTCAATATTAAGCAAAAATTAAGAACACGGGAAGTTCAAAAGTAATGTTAGAAAGAATAGTGGAATAGTGGAAACTTGGAATATATTTCCAGCGAAGGTAGCGAGTTAAATATCAGTAACTGAATTTAAACATGCTTGGGATAAACACATGTCCATCATCTGACAATAATTAAAAACTTAAATTAAAAAATTAAAATTAAAAAAATAAATACATAGAAAAGAAAAACAAAGGGCAGACTCAATGGATCAATAGGTCTTTTCTGCTGTCAGTTTTCTATGTTTCTAGAGCTTTTTAGAATTCTTTCTATTCTTAAACATGAGCCAATCAACATCTTTGATTAACGTACACTAGCAAACAACACATATTACCTATATGCTTCATTACCTCACAGATGTCTTTTAGGTGTTTGATGTAATCTCTTTCTGTGCTTAGAATTTCATTAATAACATTGGTTCTCATTTGATCCTTTGTTGTATGCCCCATTCCATAGCGATGAGCAGCATTTCTTCCATCTTCTTCCCGATCGTCTTCTAACTTCAGAGGATAGTCTTCAATTGGTTCATCCTGGTTTACTCGGAGCTGTATCACATATGCATTATTATCTTAACATTATTTAACTACTGAGAGGGAGGTGGAGTTTGGGCATCCATGAGAAAATATCAAGCCTGTGAGATGTATTCTATCTAGTGAGAATTTGAAAAGCCTTGGCTCAAGGTATGGACCTAAAAATCCCTAATTAATCTTTGTTCCATCTCATCTAGAAATCCATTTGTCTGTTTTGCTATTATTACATCTATTTTAATAGTAACATCTTTGCTTCCTGTCTAGAACCAAGAAAGTACTCTGACCATTCTTTTTCCAATATTTCTAGTATTGCTGCATTCTATTGTTTTTTCAAGGACAACAAACTCTTTTAAGCATCTTAGAAGAAACATGCACCAAAGTTAGAGGTAACTGTAATGAACCATAGCCATATCACAGATATGAAGAAGAAGAAAGAAAGAAACTTTTTCTAATAAAGAGATGCAGATCCTATCCTAATAAAAGATATGGTTTCACAAGGAGGAGTTCTATGTTCCCGAACTCAAGGATTGGAGCAGGCTATGCAGGATTCTATGCAGGATTCTTAGAGGAAACAAAAAAAACTCTCTATAATTATACACTTTTGTGTATAATTGCCAGTCCCAAGCTTGGGAGAATTTGCCCATCATTAGTTTCCATTCAATAAGAACTGTAGTGTTCCACATCAAAAATTCAATTTAAAAAATGGCAAAGCCTGTTGGAAGTTCTGGGAACTGATATCCAAAATATGTTTTGAGAAGAAAATGGTATTTAAAAATTGCATAATTCATATTCTCTTATTGTATCCTGTACTTCACCACCTCCTGAATGTCCAGTGTAATATCACAATTTATGATATTAAAGTTTAAGTATTTGTTGATGGTGAATTAGATAATTGGCCAATAGGATCATTGATCAATGTTTTATCTTAGAAAAGAACTTTATCCCCAGCATATAAAGAATCCATTGGAAGTACTTATCTTTACTAATGTGGCTATAGAGCAAATGACAGCATATTACGAGTAACATAAGACAGCTATATAACATATATTCCTCAACTCTGCATCTTCATCCTAAAATATGTTTTTATTTTACTCGAACATCAAGTATTTATAACTTTTCTTCTTCCACTCAAACTAAGCACCATAGAAGGGAACATGAATGACATCATTAATAATCTTGGACTGCATCCCCAGAGATATGGTGTTGAAATCATGGGAAGTGATAGTTCTTCTAAGACCAATGCAATTGCCAACATTTTTCCGTCTTTCTGAATAAATATGAGAAATATACAAAACATCTAGTAATAATCCAAAAATAGGTTTACACAGTTTAAAAAGAAAGATAGATAACTACAAATTATTGTTGTATGAAAAATATATTAAAATAAGTAACCAGCAGTATTTAAACCACACAATGATGCATTCAGGTTATCTTCTTTCCCCAGTTCATTGATGAAGGGTTACATGGGTTCTTACCCGTATGAAGCTGGCTGGAAACCAGCCTTCATTCTCCATTATCCTGCCCCACCACCATTCTTTGTTAGTAGCATCCATGACTTCAACAACATCGCCAGCCTTGAAACCTAGTTCTTGGTCATCCATAGTGACATGATCCCAGAGTGCTTCTGCATAGACCACACCACCATCACTGATAAGCTGAAACGGAGAACACAAAACATTTTCACAAAGTCATGTTGGAGAGATGAACCAGTTTGCTGGGGAGAGAAAGGGCAAAAAGGGGGAGGGGGTGTTTTTCCCCTACTACCTATCCAGTAGGCTTTAATGGAGATGTTGTCACTGATCTAAGAAACAACAAAATTGGCTTTGCTGAAATAAGTGCTGTTTCTTTTTCCTCTCTTTTCTGTCAAACCAGGAACCTAAAGTTTGTTAATAATTAGAAACTGATTAGCAACTACTTTTTTATTTTTTTATTATTTTTTTATTTTATTTGACAAGCATATATATAATGTCAAGCTTGAGGAGGGGCACCATTTGCTTAGTTGTTAAAACTTGCATCCGCTGTGTTCAAACTACTTTTGTTTTTTCTGTTCAGTCATGTCCAATTATCAGAGACTGCCTGGACAAGTCCCTGCAGTTTTCCTGCCAAGGTTCTTCAGAAGTGATTTGCTATTGCTTTCTTCATAGGGATGAGAAGTGACTGTCACCTAGCTGTACAGCACTAGAATTCACAGCCACACACCTTGTAATGATAGCATCTGGTCTCATTCTTAAGATTTCCTCCTCTCCAGCCTCACATATATTACAATTTCATCAATATAGAATCACAGATTCCCCTCCTTGAACAATATTCAGCCTAAAAACCAGAAACAGTCATGTCTTTGCATTTAAAATACTAAAGGTCATTCTAACAAATAACATAATAACCACTATACATACTAAATGCTTGTCAACATTTGGGACTCTCATAATTTCCTGGGGTTATAGAAGCTGAGGAATGCTAGATGGCTGTTCCCGTGTTTTTTGGAGCTTTATGCTGGACTAAAATTAACCCCAAATTCTTGTGTCAAAAGTTTCATCACATTTACATTTTTGTTCAGGTTGAGTGGCCCAGTTGGCAAAGAACAGTTGAATAATCAGGCTTTGTGACTGTCAGTGTGCTCTTGCGAATAATTGAATTAAGAAGGGATGGAAACCCGTCTCTCCTAAAATGATTTGCACTGAATTTCTAATTAAGAGTCTCAGTCCTGTGCATAAACCATAAGTCTATAAGTATAGAAGAGTAAATATTTTTCAATTTTTGGGTCTGTGCTAAACAGACTTCATTCCTCCTTGCATTTCTCCAATCAGCTGATATAAGAAGGGAAAATCTAGACCAGTGATGGCTAACCTTTTTGCCATCGCATGCCAAAAGCGGGGGGAGTGCGGGGTGGTCGCAAGTGTGCGTACCCACACCCATAATTCTATGCGTCCTGCCCCCCCGTGCATGTGCACGCAACCACCCGTGCTCCTCCCACTTTTGGCATCTGATGGCACGGTGGACCTGGTAGGCCCGTTTTTCGCCCTTCCCAGGCTCCAGAGGCTTTCTAGGAGCCTGGGGAGGGCAAAAACAGCCTTCCCCACCCACCCAGAGGCCCTCCGGAGGCCGGAAACAGCCCGTTTGCCAACTTCTGGTGGGTCCAGAAGGCTCAAAAATCAGCTGACCATTGCATGAATGCGTACTGGAGCTGAGCTAGGGCAACGCTCGCATGCCCACTAATATGGCTCCGCCTGCCACCTGTGGCACGCGTGCCATAGGTTCGCCATCACGGATCTAGACTAAAGTCAGAAATCTGAGTTGTCGTCATATATTCTCTTTCCTGAGAAAAAAAATATTTGAAATTCATATATAATAGGTAAATAAAATTAATCCAA
Source organism: Pantherophis guttatus (assembly GCF_059756535.1). Taxonomy (NCBI): domain Eukaryota; kingdom Metazoa; phylum Chordata; class Lepidosauria; order Squamata; family Colubridae; genus Pantherophis; species Pantherophis guttatus. Next base: position 44,096,069 of record NC_142068.1, read on the forward strand.
GGAGGATTTTCCCCTTAAAGAAGCTCATATCAATGCAACTCTGATGATGATTACACAGCCTTTCTAAGAATAGCATTTTCTATTTCATTGATCCACATTTGGGGATTCACTATAAAAAGCTCTCTCCCTCCCTCCCTCCCTCTCTCTCTCGTTGCACTTGTGTATCCATTCATGCCACAGAGTATTTCAAGAAAATAAAAAATAATCTCATAAACATATTACATGTTCCTATTGTTTACTACAGTAAAATTATTTCAATTTATTATTCTTAAAGCAGTTTGTTTATGTGTTCAATTTATATAGCCACCCATTTCACATATGTGACTCTGGTAAAAGCTTACACAATTAAAAAGCAAACACAAACAACTGTCAAAGCAAATGATATAAAACCATTAAAACAATTGAAAACTATAACCACAAATCGTGGATACTGCAATTAGACTCTTATACACAGTACAGCCTTTTTGAGAACTTTCCATTGGATCCCCAGGTCTGATTATAAAACCAAGTTTCCAGGGCCTTCCAGGAGGCCATTAAATTCAGAGCTGATCTCTTCTCAGGGGATCATGGTCCAAAGAAAGGGTACCAGCAGAAAAGTCTCTCCTTCTGGTTGCCACCAGATGAAACTTCCTAATGAAAATAGCTGCAATTTTTTATATATAAATCTCTTTGACAAAGTGACAAAAGTAGTAGACCACAACCTACTACTTAATAAGATAGAAAGATGTGGGTTAGACAGCATCATCACCAGATGATGGCTGACAAACGTAGCTGACTGACAAACCACACTCAACGTGTAGTCCTTAATGGAACTGCATCTACATGGAGGTAGGTATGCAATGGGGTACCCTAAGGCTCTATCTTAGGCCCAGTACTCTTAATATCTTCACAAGAGATTTAGACAAGCAGATAGAAGGGGAACTCATCAAATTTGCAGCTGACACCAAGTTGGCAGGAATAGCCAACACTCCAGAAGATAGGCTCAAAATACAAAAGGACATTGACAGACTAGAACACTGGGCCCTATCTAACAAAATGAAATTCAGTGGTGAGAAAAGTAAAGTTCTACATTTAGGCAAGAAAAACCAAAAGCACATGTAGAGAATAGGTGGTTCAAAAGTGGCTGCAAGAGAGATCCAGGAGTTCTAGTGAACAATAACTTAAATATGAGCCAGCAATGTGCTGAAGCTGCCAAAAAAGCCAACGCAGTCCTAGATTGCATTAACAGAGGGATAGAATCAAGATTACATGAAGTGCTAATACCACTTTATAATGCCTTGGTAAGGCCATACTTGGAACATTGTATCCAGTTTCGGTTGCCAGGATATAAAAAAGATATTGAGACTCTAGAAAAAGTGAAGAGAAGAGGAACAAAGATGATCAGGGCCTGGAGGCCAAAACATACAAAGAATGGTTGCAGGAATTGGGTATGCCTAGTTTAATGAAAAGAAGGACTAGGAGTAACATGATAACAATGTTCCAATATCTAGGTGGCTGCCACAAAGAAGAAAGGATCAACCTATTCTGCAAAGCACCTGAAGGCACGATAAGAAGTAATGGATAAAACTAATCAAGGAGAGAAGCAATATAGAACTAAGGAGAAATTTCCTGACAGTTAGAACAAATAATCAGTGGAATAACTTGCCTTCAGAAGTTGTGGGTGCTTCAATGCTGGGGTTTTTTAAAGAAGAGATTGGACAACTTTTTGTCTGCAGTGGTAAATAGGGCTTCCTGCTTGAACAGGAGGTTGGATTAGACCTCCCAAATCCCTTCCAACTGTTATTATCATATTTCTTTGAAAGTATAATTGTTTCCTGATGCAGGATCCCCACTGTAGCTCTATTTCACCTTACCCTTACTAACCTATCTTTGTTTCCTCAGGCTACCTTACAGGCTTCTCCACCCATTTTCCTCTTTGCAGGGTTACTTTCCCTCTTCCCAATGCATCAGTATATTCTTCCAGTTGTCTCACTGCTACTTTCAAGTCCCTTCAGATTAGCTTGAAATATTTCAAACTGATGCACTAGTTTTCACCCAACTTTCTTATTTTTTTAATGAAAGTCTTTGCTTCCCATGGCAGTTGGTTGTAGACCAGTTCTTTCCTTTGAAGTAGTTCTTGGGGGTGAGGGGAGATTATATTCACATATAGAATGGAATACACCACAGGTATTAAGGCTCTTCATCAGCAGAAAAGTCCCTGCAAATATTAAGCTGTTTCTCCCTAATAATATTCCCCATGCATTTTTCTTAGAGTTTGCAACAATCCAACCAGTATACAAGTAAATAATTCAGTAGGATTCATGTATAAAAGAAATGTCTTTATATACAGTAATATGAAGCATGATACATGTATACAATACCCATGCAGCAGAAGAGAGAACCAGAAATCACAGAATCCAGAAGCAACAGAAGCAATAATAATCCTTATATAGATACAGTTCAGTCAAGCTAAGCCACGCCCAGGCTCCGAGCCATGTCCCCTACTCACAACAGATTCTGTTTCTTAGTCACCAAACAGTTCCCATTGGCTGACTCAGCTCATAATTTCTTACATTCTGACAATTTTGATCCCCAAGCAGGTCATAAAGGCAAAGAAAGAGCTCCTGTTCACTCCTGGCTCTTGCTTACACTACCACAAAAACCTATTCCAGAACTAAGTTCTGAATATTTAGCTTCAAGCCATAGATTGGTCTGTTCTCTAGCAGCCTTAGGGCATCCATAGAAAATAGCTAACAATTTGTTAAAGCCACAGTTACATTTTGTGAAGATATCCAAGGAAACAGTCCTTTGTTTTTTTTATTTTTTGCAGAAAGATAACCTAGATTACTTTTTCTATTGCCAAGGTATCAATTAAATATATTTAGTAGCTAGTATTGTATGCTCAAAGATAAAACCAATTTCCTTGGCCCTTTCAGCTTTTTTTGCTATGTCCCCCTTGTTGCAACTTCAGGGGTCCTGAAATGTTTTATTTTCTTCTGATCTGTAATAAGACTTCACACTGAGCTCAGAAAGCACTTTAAATGACTCCCTATGTCTTAGCAGAGTCAAATTAATTTGTTTTTAAAAGACAAAGATTTTAAGGCAAGGAATCCTTCTTACATCTGCAGATGTAGGTGGTATTAGAAAATGAAGAAGAAAAATGATAGTGCCATTTGTCACAGGATTAGGATCAGGAAACCTGTCAGATTCCTCAAATCACATGGAAGATGATAAAACAATATGGCTCTTGGATATGATAGTTTATGTATTAGCACACAATCAAAATGGTGATACACCTGGAACCCAGAAAAATATAGAAACAAAACTACAGTTCTTTCCATTCCAAGATGGAAGGGTATTTATTCTAGATCTGGTGCAGTGTTGTGATTGAGCGGTAAAACGTGAAGATGTAAAGTCCCAATTTTAAGCACAACCATAAAAATTGCCACAAGCATGCCACAATTTCTCAGTGATATAACAACATTGATCTATCTTACAAGGATGTGTAATTGCCAAGAGCTACTATGTGTACCATTTAGAAAGACATGTACCTACCTATTTACTTATAGCCTGAAATGCTACATTATTGGAAAAGTTGTACCAAGTGATATTGATGAAGTCTGCTGCTAGATAAAACCAATGTACTTCTTGATTAAGAATCTTGTGCGTATTACTACTGCTGTTTATGGCCCTTGGAAGTATTGTATCATATGCTGTCAAGCCCCTTAGATCAGGGGTGTCAAGCTCACATCCTCAGGGTGGCATCACATGACGTATTGGGACTTTTTTCCCTTTCGCTAAACCAGGCAGGGGCGTGGCCAGCACATGACGCATCTGGCCCATGGGCCGTGAGTTTGACAGCCGTGCCTTAGATTCTTCCCAAGTGAATATTGAACTAAATCTGGCAACTATCATCCTTCATTTCTCCTACTTCCGTTATCTTCTCTACCATCACATTTTTTATTTGCAGATATTGCTAACATTCATTCTAGAAATTAATCATATTTATAGCATGCTGAAGAACCAGGTGTTGTACCAGAGCAAAAAAAAAGTTTACTCACTAAGTTGCCTGAGGTACTATATAAACAAACCATAGCTGCAGAATTGCAAATAACAGGAAAAGGGAGAAAGCCCATATAGAAAGCTAGTAAAAGTAATGATAAACACACTAAATCTCTTGTTTCTAAAGAAGCAGTGGGAATTCTAGATAAGAGACTAAGGAGATAAAAAACAAACAGATTTAATCCAGGTGAGATATAACTATTGTTCACTAGAGATTTTGGAAAATTTGGAACAACAATAGGCTTAAGTATAATTTCCTTAATTAATTGCTATTATTGAAATAAAGTGCTGATTGTAATTTAAATACTGATGCTCTAATTTATTGTTCTACACTATTTTGTTTGAGGTTTATGGGAGCCAGAAGCAAACATCTATTCACTAGAATCTCTCTCCTTACTCCAAGAGTCATTGCCATTGAAAGGCCTGTGAGTAGTTTTCTTAAAGAGAGAGGAAGGCAAATAGGCAGGCAATCACCAACCCAGAAACCTCTCTGTTGGATTTTTCCCTACATCCAATGTAGGGACCAATGTCACTGATTGTCCTCTGGCTAGGATTCTAGAAAGTTTTAGGGTTTTTTTTTAACCCACCATTTACATTATTTTTATCACTACTGATCATATTTAAAACCTGCCTCAATAGGATTTGAATCCTGAAAGTAGAATCGTAGTAGCTAATATAAAACAACAATAATAGAGATCAGCTGGTTGAAGAAGACTGTTTAAAATTGATTGCAGTAGATAAACGGATACGGAATAAGATACAACTGTACTCAAATGCTGGCCACAATTCTTCTTGTAAAAAGAAAAGGATTTGGACCATTTTCAGGCAGTGAATGCTATTGGTTTTTACAACTGTTATATTTAATTTAGACAACAAATTTACACATAGAGGAATTGTTATCCAAATAAGCTTGTATGACATTCAGATAAAGAGACATACCAACAAGATATAATTTTGGAGCCAAGATAATGTAATTTTTCCCCCTTTGAACTGCATCTCAAGCAATTCCCTTCTGTTATTCCAGAAAGGAAAGGAAATCCAAGCTGCCCCATTTCCAGCATTTGCTTTAGGTTTTATTTTTGATCCAACAACATACTTTCATATTTTTTCTGAATATACAGTAATTCTTCAACATTGCTACTTTAAAAATAGCCCCATGTAGAATACATTACCATTGTCTAGTTTAGAATAGAAATATAACATTTCTAGACGTTTGATACAAAGAAAAAAAAATCCCTGGATCTTTTTAGGGGAAAGAGAGATACTACTTTGTAGCTAGTAACTTTTACCTAATAGGTTGCAGAAGGTAACATCTCTTACTGAATCTTTAAAGTGGAACAAATCTGATTATCATTTTCATGGGAGCCCACTGGCCTAGGATATTGAGAAAGATTCTCAGAAGGCAATGGGAAACTCTTCTATACTATTGCCCAAAAACCCCACAACACAAATACAACATAAAACGTAACTCAAGGGAGATGGCTCTTTACTTTACTCTGTTATGTTAAGAAAATAAAATGATTGAAGATAGCTTGATGCATTCATACAAGCAATATATGGGTTGTTACAGGGATGAAATCCAGCAGGTTCTGACAGTTGTGGAGAACTGATAGTGGAAATTTTGAGTAGTTTGGAGAACTGGCAAATACCACCTCTTGCTGGCCCCAGAGTGGGGTGGGAATGGAGATTTTGCAATATCCTTCCTCCAGGAGTGGGGGGGGGAATGGCAATTTTGCAGTATCCTTTCTCTGGAGTGGGGTGGGAATGGAGATTTTGCAGTATTCTTTCCCTGCCATTATCATTTGTTGATATTTAAAACTGTTAAACCACTCTTCCAAACATGCTGCTCAAGAAAATAAATAATGAACCAAAGCCTATAATTTTGAGAGGCAACATCTTGCTCTCTATTTCACTGTTTCCAAGCCAGTTTCAGAAATTATGTAGTGTACATGGTGAAAACAAACTTTGAACCAAATAAAAACCAAGGTTTTTTTATTGTTTGTAATTTTTTTATCTTCACACAATGTTTAAAGAAACAGATAAATCAATAATTCTATAAGTTATCCTTGCTAGATATAAGATTCTATTTGCAATTAAACATTTTATGGAAAAATGCAATAATGATCTTAAGAATTTTCAAGCGCTTGTGTGCCTGGTTTGTCTTAATCAGTGAATATGGTTATCAATGGAAGCTGTCCAAAAAAGCATTCTGAAGCCTAATTACTCCTCAGGCCTTCATTTCTCAAATTTATCTGGCTTGTTCACACATACCAACACACACACAATTTTTCTGGATGCAAAAAAGAAAGGAATCTGACCACATCAAATGCTTCATAACTCTAACACTGTTTAGGACAGAGAAATTATAAAGAACAGACAGGAAATGGCATTTAGCATTGGATTTCAGTTCTTTTAGTCTCAGTGCTGAACTCGTAGAAGAAAACAGCAGTTTCAGTAGCAAATATGGGAACAAACAAGAAGATAGAAAGCCTTTTTTAGTGACTTTAGGCTAAGAAGGGGGTTGTTGAGTTCTGAAGGGTTGAAGAATTTACTCAAAGGCTTGAATTCAAATTTTCCATTTGACATCACTGCAGGATTAATTTGAACTTGAAGTAGTTGTTGAAGAATTAATGGCTTTTGTTGATATAGTCCAAATTCTCTTCCTCATTTTTCTCCTGTACACTTATATATCGTTGTCTGAATTTCTGAATGGAACTAAGCTGGCAATAAAAATATATCATTAATTTTTTTTAAAAAATGAATTTTCCCTATTATAAAAGGCTTGTTTCAGCTAACAAGGGGGGGGGGGCATACTTTTCTGTCCAAAGTTCCCAACAGTCATTTTGTCCATATCCTTCTACACACAAATGCTCTAAAATAATTAAGAGAATGGGATAATCACCAGTGAAGACATACATTCCACAGTGCAGTTGTCAATTGTAAACACAGATTCCTAGTGTACTCTAATGATCCATCATTAATCCATTACAGCTAATTGGGCATTGCTCATATTTCTGCACATATATTCTCAGAGGCCTGATAGTCTCAATTATAAAGCAATCCTGGTTCTAGCAGGTTTGAGGTTTTCTCACAGCAGTTGCAGACAAAGAGCCATTTTCTTGTGTAATAGTTCATCAATTAAGTGCTCCTTAACAAACCCATCGTCTGATAGAGCCAGCCTTTGGGACACTTTAAAGCCCACTCGCCAAAAAGAGGGAGCACCTCTGCATTCAGCAATGTAGGGATACATCCAGAAGTAATTGACACCTACTCAATGAACCATCTAGCCGCAGTCCTTTTTCCTTGCAAAAGGACAGGCAAGAGGAATAGGGTGAGCAGGGAGAAAGCACGCTGATGAATAACCGGAGACAGGCGCAGATAGACAGCTATGACAGAACAGATGCCAAACCAGAATCAGACAAGGAGGAGCTGACCTGCTGATCAATCTTGGAAACCCTCATATCCAACTACAGTCCTGCTTCTCAGTAAAATGCCAGAAGAAACATGAGCACCACGTTAATGATGATGAGAAAAAGCAGAATGACAAACACCACCACACGTTGAGTGTCCGGGTTCATATTGCACCGGAGGAAAGTGTGAAGAGCACCCCATTGGTGCCTGCTCTGATTAGATCCCTTCGCCATGCTGGCTCTAGAAAAACAGTATTTTAGCAGCTTAACAGCACTGTCTCTGGAAAGAAAGCCAAGGAAGGAGGGGTACAAACAATGGAGTCATTCTGCAGCTTTCAGAAAGCAAAACTTAATCAATTTCCTGCAACCATCATTATTATCAACTTTCAAGCATAATGCATGCACATGCTGGAACGGTGTTCTTCCCTTTCCAAGAAATTCTTATCTTTGTTTTATCTCAGCAAATCATCAGCTTTTCATTTTATCTTCCAGAAAAGAGCTGCCTCATTGCATTAGCTGAGTGAGCCTCTGTGTGCTGAAACTCAGCAGTGGGACTGGCTTCCCAAAGAGCTTGTCAGCTATTTGCTAAACACTGTAGCTAGGATACAGGCAATCCTTAGCAACTAGAGAAAGGATGGGCATGAGGCTTTCCAGGAGAGCTGCAGAAATGGATGTGATGAATCATCCTCACAATATATCTACATACACACGCACATTAGATATACATAAATTACGTAGATAGCTGGAAATATATTGCAGCTAAAACAATGAGAAGCCTTTGGTACCTTAACATGTAATTAATTAAATTTCTATACCACCCATCTCACTGATACAGCAACTCCGAGCAATTTACAATATAATAAAAAGTTTCAAAATGTTAAAAACAATTAAAATTAGTTAGAGCCAGTATTTCTGGGTGTGCTTCTTGTCTGGACTACATCACAAGGCTGACAGAAGATGAGACAGAATGCCATGTAATCATTTGGAAAGAATGGTTTTCTTAAGCTGCAATATAGTCTGCTAGGCTTTTCAATGTTCTTTGTCATGAATGTATCTGAATCTCTTAAGTATAACCCAAAGGTGGATTTCAGCAGGTTCTGACCAGTTCTGAAGAACCGGTATCGGAAATTTTGAGTAGTTCGGAGAACTGGTAGTAAAAATTCTGACTGGCCCCGCCCCCATCTATTCTCTGCCTCCCAAGTCCCAGCTGATTGGGAGGAAATGGGGATTTTGCAGTAACCTTTCCCTGGAGTGGGATGGGAATGGAGAGTTTACAGTATTCTTCCTCTGCCACACCCACCAAGCCATGCCCACCAAGCCATGCCACGCCCACCAAGTCACACCCACAGAACCGGTCGTAAAAATTTTTGAAACCCACCACTGGTATAACCTGAAGAGCATAGGATAGGGCAGGCTAAAAGCTCAACTTATGTCAGAAACTATTTATTACATTTTTATTTCCTGATCTCCTTCCAAAAGAACCTCAGGGCAATAAATAGAAAAAATAAAATTAAAAGCAGAATTCCAGTGAAACATAAATCAAAACACATTGCTAAAAAGATAGTTTTAACTAGCTGAATAGACAATTCAATTAAAATGTTAAAGACATGTCTAAATAAGAAAAAAAATGGTCTATTAGGACAAGGCTAACAAGAAGTAAATGGTCTACTTAAGCATGAAAGCCAGCTGAGTGATTTTAGGCCAGTCACTCGCTCTCAGCTCAATCCATTTTATGGGTTTTGTGGGGAAAATAGGAGGAGAAAGGAATAATACATATGTTCACTGTCTTGAGTTATTTATAAAAACAATAAAAGTGGGATAAACATAAATAAATATATCAACTAGCATCACTTCTTATAAAAGTGATAGTGAAAAGTACAGACATATATATGTATATATACATTTTAATTTTTAATTGCATAAAACAATGGATGCAAAATACACATTGTACACACACACACACACACACACACACAAACATTCACCTAAGTAATTACAAAAAGGCTACCAGAAACAGTTGATAAAACACAATCAGCTTCATCACTCTTCTAATCAACTTCAAAAAGCATTAGTTAAAACATTATGATATTATAACTAACTAATAAATCAACACAGCCATAGTCACGATAATACTAGAATCACAGAACCATGATCTTGGAGATCATTTTTTCAACTCCATGCCCAGCATAAAAATCCTTTGCCACAGTATATGTGATAGTTGGCCAACAAAGTGTACACTTCCGGATATAATTTGATTCATTGTTGAACAGCTGTTCACATTAAGCTTCATCATGTCCACCTGAAATCTATATCCTTGTGGTTTAAATCTTTGTTGTTGTTGTTGTTTCTGTAAGAATTCTGAACAATTCTGTCCCATAAATGACAGAACTTCAGATACCTAAAGGCAGATGTCTCATTGTTATCTTCTCCAGGCCATCTATACCCAAAGCTTCCAATTATTCCTCATTATTTTTCCTTCTAGGCTTCTTAGTATCTTGATTGTTCTTCTCTAGACACACTCTAGTTCTCCAATGTTCTTCCTAAAATGCTGTGCCCTGGATGCACATTGTAGAGAGGAAAAATTACTTATCTTACCTGATATTATATTTTTGCTGAAGCAGTGTAGAACTGCATTACTTTTTTAGAAACTGCATCACATTGGATTTTGCATTTGTTCCTGTTGGAATTCAATTTCAGATTATCAAGATCCTTATGAATCATACCATTGCCTAAGGAAGTTACTAATTTTCTATCCTTGTGTCATCAGCAAATTTGACAACTTTAATCCAAGCCTTATATATTGAATAGTATGGGGCATTAAAACACAATCCAGAACTGAAACATTCCACACTTTCAGATTCTCATGGAGTTATTGGCATATACTTACTGGGTGTAATTGTTTAATCAGTTCTTCTGATTTATGATATAATATTTCCCAATTTGCTCTACTAGAATCTCATGGGAATTTTGTCAAATGCTTTAAAAAAATCAGTGTACACTATGTCCACAGCATTTTTATGGTTTATTAAACCAATCACTCTGTCAAGAAAAGAATTCAATTTCATTTGGAATGTCTTGTCTTGAGAAATGCATACTAGCTACCAAATAATGCACTGCTTTCACAAACTGACTGTTTAACAATCTGTCCCAAAATTTTGCTTGATATTAAAACCAAACTAATTAATTGGCACTTATTCAGTTGCACAGAAACAACCTTTTCTCCTCTCTTCTCCTCTGACATTACATCCATCTCATGATTCTTCAAAGATCAAAGAAAGGATTTCCAAGATGACGTCTGCAGGCTTTCTCAAGTCTCTCAAATACAATTACGTTAGTTTTGAAGACAAACTCATTCATACAAGCTGCAGTAGGTGCTCCCTAACCATTTATTTACCTTGAATTGCCACTCCCTCTTTTGACAATTGTTTTGCTTAAGTTAATTTAAGCAAAAGTTGTTTTGAATAAAGTTCCTTTTGTAGAAGAAAAGGCAACGTAGGAATTGAAGAATTCTATCTTCTGCCAATCCTATCACATACTCTTAGCAGGACACCAACCTTTCCTTTTTTTTTTTACTCCTGATTCAGTAAAAAAATCATTTTTATATTTTTAGCTTTCCTTGAAAACCTATATTTCCTTATATGCTTTAGGATTTTTCCCCCTTTATTATAAGCTACTTGGTGGTATACATTTTCTTTTTAACTCTTAGCTAAGTTAAAAGTTCCCTTTGCAAACACAACAGTTTCCTGTTCTTTTTGGAAAGTGTGCCATGTACTTCCAGTATCATTTCTGAGAAATGGCCAATCCTCCTGTACTCTCATTAATCTGAGATTATCAGAGAGGCCCACCTAGTATTTCTCAAAGCTTGATGAAATTGATTCTCCTGGAAACTAATGTGCATGCTTAAATTTCTTTTAAATGGATACCTGCTCCTATCCATTTTAAAATGCTAAACACATGCCTGTTTATATTGACAAATACAATTTGTGATGCAGAGCTGAAAACCTTCTTTGTCATTTGGGGTATGGTCCACCAGCAAGTAAAACTTATTTAAGATATACAAGCTTTCAACAGGTATTTCATCGTTAGCAGTGGTGGGATTCAAACTTTTTTACTATCAGTTCTGTGGGTGTGGCTTGCTGGGCGTGGCATGGCTTGCTGGGCATGGCTTGCTGGGTGTGGCAGGGGAAGGATACTGTAAAATCTCCATTCCTTCCCCACTCCAGGGGAAGGTTACTGCAAAATCCCCATTTCCTCCTGATCAGCTGGGACTTGGAAGGCAGAGAATAGATGGGGGTGGGCCAGTCAGAGGTGGTATTTACTGGTTCTCCGAACTACTCAAAATTTCTGCTACTGGTTCTCCAAAACTGGTCAGAACCGGCTGAATACCACCTCTGATTGTCAGTAAAAAGTAAAACCCACTGAACTTCAGCAAGCCCTTTCTTTTAGTAAATAATCATAAGATCATGCTACAAGGGTCATGCTAGGATGGGTTCACTTTCTGTTTTAATCAAAGGTGAGAAAATTCGCAGAGACTTCCTACCTCTTCATAAAAGGAGTCATTTGTGAGAAATCAACCTTAAATGAGACACCAAGTGTTACCTTGTCAGAAAAGAAATGTTTGAAAGTTTATAGTGTGATAGAAAAGTCACTGGGTATGAATCAGACTCCAAATAATTACTTTTCTGAAATGTGTTGCAATGTCACTGAAATCCAAAAGCAGTTTATGCTGTACAGTATGTTAACAAAGAAAGGGGATATAAAACCTTTGGTCTTAGAGTTCTATCACCCCACCCCTGGCCATTGGCCTCCAAAGTCCCTCAAACAGTTTTTTTTTTTTTACTTTAATAGAAGAAATATTGGTTTATTATATTAATTTTAATAAAATTCATATTTGTCCTTTCAGTATTAGTGATAGGATGGATAATAATAAGATCAAGTCTATTTAGATTATATTAAAATACCACTCAACCTAAAATACCAGTACAGGGGTGAATTTATTTCATTTCAGGCATCTAGAGCTATGACAGCTTAAAAGAAAAAGAAAAACGTGAAGAGTTGAAAATGCTGCAATAAAGATAGAAAAAGCAAGCTGCAATTACATGACATTTGAAATTATTTATAGTGGATTTAAGAGCAAATAGGTCTTTATGAGATGCTCTTATTGGCAGGCTGCTGAGAGTGTTCAGTCTCTCATTTAGTTTTGCTCTGCAGGCGGGGAAAAGAGTAGAATAGAAATGAAGGGTTAGGGTTAGGGTTAGGGTTAACCCTAACTTTTCAGACTTGCCACACCAAGGCCTAAGGTACAATGTTGGTATGATGTTGCAAGAGTTTTTTTTTAAAAAAAACACAATAGCAAAGATTGGGATAATGTACTTGAACCATTTCCTAATTTTAAAAAAATACAACTACAAAGTTCATTGTTCAATGAAATGCCTGGATTTCATTTTTAGAAGAACATAGAGACAATTTAATTTAAACATTATTTTATTTACAATATAGGATAAAAATAAAATATGCCACACTGCATTGTAAATAGACCTTCCTTCTTCAGGCTCCACTGCAAAGTGCAATTTAAGGTTAGTCGTTCAATCAATTCCATTTTGAATTGAAGGTATTAGTCCATGCCTGATATAACCACTCTCTACATGCAATATACTTTTAGTAAACGCTATGTAATAGGATGGGTTGACTCATTACCTAAACATGGAGAAATTAACCGTGAAAATGGGATGAAGGTTGAGGAACGCTTAAGTGTCTGATCTCCCAAATGCTTCTCTTCCTTACTTTCCTCGTCATATTGAAGATTTTTTAAAAAACAAAATACCAAGACTTGTATGATACATTTATCATGTGCTGCTGGTAACTGAATGATAACTATAGAAGCAGGTCCCAGGTGAAAATATACAGTACTCACTTGTTCACTATTAAGATGACCTGTCAAAGTTGTTCTGTGGCCATTGGCAGGAAAGGGGATATTTATTATTTTATTGTGGTTTTAATGTGAATTGCTTTGAACCTTTGTTAAAATTATTATTATTCCTTAATAATGCATAATGAGAAACAAAAATGGTAGTCTCTACAATTTTTAAAATATACAATAATCAGGTCCAATGGTGAAAATCAGACTTCAGAGAAATAAATAAGATTTGTTTACTCTCTCTCTCTACCAGCAATACCAAAATTATATTATGTATTTCATTATCTTTGGAAGAAAAAAAATAAACATGATATCAGATAAATTCTACTGCAGCATTGTAGTCAAGAAATGGAAGGAAGCCAGTATCGCAAATTTTAGACATTTGATACTTATTACAGTAGAAACTATTCCATAGGCTAATTCATGGGTACATTAGACAATATGCAAGGTATAAGGATTAGTGTCCCTTTTCTCAAGCTTGGAAAGATTTTATTCAGTATGCTAAAAGTTCAAACTAAATTAAGAGACCTTTGTCAATAGCAATGATGAGGATTTTGCAGACCAAAAAAAATAATTATTTTGAGGTAAAGAGATGTCATAAATCAACATTTATTTTGGCTACAATATATTATTTCTAAGTTAATTGTGTGATGATTCTGAATACAATGCTTCTATTATAACCTGTTCATTGTTAATAGTGTGATTTTATATATGTATTATATATACAAATAATATATATTTACAAATAATTTATATATTACAAATAATATTATTTTAGTAGCTTAGCTTAATATTTTGGTATTATTTATTTGGGGAACCAATATGGTGTAGTGGTTAAAACATCAGGCTAGAAACCAGGAGACCAAGTTCTAGTCCCACCTTAGGCACAAAGTTAGCTGGATGACCTTGGCCAATCACTCTCTCTCAGCTCTAAGAAGGAGGCAATGGCAAACCACTTCCAAAAACCTTGCCAAAAAAACTGTAGACTAGTCCATGCAGCTGTCATGAGCAAAAAACAAAAACAAAAAACAAACCGAACTAGACTCAAAGTTGTCTGTTAATCTATGTGTGTCTATATTTCTTTAGCAATTTAGTAGGTTAGGTTTTCTCTAGAACGTACATCCTATTTTAGTTTATCTTAATTTGTATAATCTTATATTAAAAATTATTTTACCTTCTACACAACTTTGTAAGTTTTTTAAAATTTGAGTACAATTTAATAAAAAAAAAATTATGAGATATATAACCAGATAGCAAATGAGATTCTTCTGTGAAGTCAACATGCTTGTTGTCAACCTGGGGGATGTGTTTGTAGAAACTAACCTCATCACTGGACAATCTACATGAATATTAAAAAGCAAAATTCACTACTATTGGCAGCTGCTCCTGCTAGTTCTGCAAAATAATAAACACCCTTCATTAGAAGTAGAGCAGCAGTTAAGGTTTTATTTGTAGAAAATCCTTTGTTACAAATTAATTTTTGATCTTAAAATAACTGCATTTGTCTGAGTGATTATAAATAGTTTCACAGCATACTTTCAATATGCCAACTGTTCAGCCAAGGCCAGGTTTTCACGGTACAGCTGCCTTGGTAAGTTTATGCAAAAAGCAAGCATTGTCTTTGTATACCAAAGGTTTTTGAATGAATAGACAATGGAAGAAAGAAATAATTCTCCATTCTGTCACTAATTTTACTGAATCAGCTGGGCAGCTGCTTCTTCTTCTTCTTCTTTTAATTTACTTCCAAGCTGCTCAGAAGGACAAAATGATAAACTATGGGCTATAAATCAATTTTCCTGAAATACTTATGACTGTCAATATTTCAAAATGTCCGGTAAAAAACAATTACCTTATGTCTGATACTATCTCCTCACAAGAACTAACAATGCAAAAATTTGATTTCAGAAAGATAGGTCAGAAGATGTGCTGGCCCCACCTATTCAGAGAGACCTGGGAGGCAAAAAAGCAGAAAGTTTGCAAGCATTTGCTGGTAAATTGTCTCATGAAGAGCAGTTGCAGAATTGCATCTTACTTTCCTTACTGACACATCCCTCACTGCTAGGACAATGTCAGAACTCTTTCTGAATGTATTCTATCAAATAGAACTAGATGGCATGTTTTAGCCACTATTGGAAACCAAGCCAAAGGCTCAGGGTTTTTGGTTTTAGCACAATATATGCATTCAGCAGCCACTGTGATTTATAAACCATGGATTATGTTAGGACTAAATTTAAACCAGGTCACTATGGCTTGTTCAAAAAAAATACCATGACTTAGAGGACTCATAAATCTCCTGTTTATAAAATCAGAAAATCAGAGAAATATAGCTTGTGCTCATAAAATCTCTAGGTAATATCACAAGAATTTCTGTTATTTTCCTTTTATGTGAAGCAAGAATGACTTAATGCATCAGCATATAAGATTCCCAGGTCTTTTTCTGAAGGTACAAGTTAGATTCATTCTAAGGGACAGCTGAACACTTTAGCACCTATTTTGAAGTAAATCTTGCATCAGAAAATATCAAAATGTTTAGAACTCTTTACCATGCATCTACTGGATTACATCATACTCACTATAGACCAGTCAATTAATTCAAGCAGGCTATTAATTGGAGATGATCATGATGATCATGAAATAATCATTTTAAGTCAGCAAAATGCTAAGTTTAGTGATTGACTCATATTGTCTTAAAGACTGACTTTCCTCTGCTTGCAAATCCAGGAATAAGGTCATATACTGAGACTTTTTTTTCAAACTCCTCCCAGAGAGAAGAGTCAGATAGACTATAAAATGTCCTTTTATGAAAAGATATCTGTTACCTATTTTACATAGCAGCAATTTGTCTCCTAGTGGTCTTTCACTCCACGTTCCGAAAAGTTAAAAACAGATCAAATCAAAAATTGTTCATGTCACTTCCACCAATCATGAGATATGTTCCTGCAATTCTTCAAAATATAAGGAATCCATATGTGGCCCTTGACTCCTTTGAACTTAACTTCTTGATCTAAATGGATGATACTGCATTATTAAAAGGACTGCTTTATAATTGTTGACATGGGCGCACTGGCAGGTTTAGACATTTATTGCTTTAACAGTGTGGAACCCTTCTCTCCCGGGAAGAGTTTTAAGCATTGTTACTAAGTATTTTCTTTTTGAAGTGTTAATGATATGGATGTTTAAATCTGCTTTCAATTTCATAAGGATATTGGTCTATACTTTTAAGCTGCAATTTTAAGTCCTGCCATGAGAAGAGATAAATGTGTTATTAGAAAATGCACTTAATATTAAATGTGTTTTATTTGTCTTAGTTACTAAGAGCTGCAGTACCTCATTAATAGCAAGTTGTTCTCCTCCACCACCTGGGTGGCCATAACGATGACTTGAACTTCGGAAATCTTCATATAAATCCTCTTCACTCCCAATGTCATCACTGTTTTTTTCTAGTGATCCATCAGCAATTACTAAAATGACAAATACAAACATATATATAGGCATATTTGTTTAAGAATGTTGGCTAAATCAGGATGGAAATATTGTGATTAATGCATTGAAGTCATGAACTATACATAATCAGTCTATACATATTTAAAGTTTAATTAAATAAACAAACAGAGATATAATTTTAGGGCTATGAAATGCTTTAGATATGAAGGCAAAAATGTTTCAAAGCATGTGCTCTGTCACAGTAGAATCCCAGAAGAAGACACCATTGTCTTCAGGAGTTACAGAATCCAGCATGTTTCCCTGTCAATAATTTATAAATAATATAATAGAACTATTTAACAGAGGTCTGGTGAGGAAAGTGCATTACCTAGTACTCCTTAAAAAAGAATAAAAATGTGGAATCTATTATACCATATTATGCATCTTCTTATAATAAATTAATTTCTTCTAAGGGTACTTCTGCTTCAGCAACATTTCACCCCAATCCCACATATAACAGCTTGAAACCAGACATAATTATATTCCCATCTGCCAATCTCAAAATGCAGAGATTGTTCAACATCCTGAACAATCAGTGATAATCTCTCCCCCCCAACACCACCATCCCGACCAATAACAGAAATAAGATCTATTTCTGATTGGAAAAATATCCTATTATAAAATAAACTGCAATTGAACTTCTCCTTTATCTATATTTCAGCATATGTGTCAGTGTGCAATCAGGTGATTTGTAAAAAAAATATATTAAGAAGTTGTTATAGAAAAATAGAATAACAGAGTTGGAAGGGACCTTGGAGGTCTTCCAGTCAAAGCTCCTGCTTAGGCAAGAAATCCTACACCACTTCAGACAAATGGTTATCTAATCTCTTCTTAAAAACTTCCAGTGTTGGAGCATTTACAACTTCTGGAGGCAAGTTGTTCCACTGATTAATTGTTCTAACTGTCAGGAAATTTCTCCTTAGTTCTAAATTGCTTCTCTCCTTGATTAGTTTCCACCCATTGCTTCTTGTTCTACCCTCAGGTGCTTTGAAGAATAATTTGACTCCTTCTTCTTTGTGGTAACCCCTGAGATATCAGAACACTGTTATCATGTCACCCCTAGTCCTTCTATTCATAAGATTAAACACATCCAGTTCCAGCAACCGTTCTTTATATGTTTTATCCTCGAATTCCCTAATCATCTGTATTGCTCTTCTCTGCACTCTTTCTAGAGTCTCAACATCTTTTTTACATTGTGGCGACCAAAATTGGATGCAGTACTCCAAATGTGGCCTTACCAAGGCATTATAAAATGGTATTAACACTTCACATGATCTTGATTCCCTCTGTTTATGCAGCTTTGGCTTTTTTGGTAGCTGTAGCATGCTACTGGCTCATATTTAAGTGATTGTCCACTAAGACTCCAAGATCCTTCTCACAGTCACCACTATTGAGCAAGGTACCACATATATTTATTTATTTATTTAAAAATTATGTATGGGAGCCATGACGCTCCCAGAATCATCCGTGTGGCCGCATTCTGGACCAATTGATAATAATCATCTGTGTGGCCGCATTCTGGACCAGTTGGAGCCTACGGGTGCTCTTCAAGGAGAGCCCCATGTAGAGAGCATTACAGTAGTCCAGGCGGGAAGTGACGAGGGCATGAGTGACCATGCGCAATGAGTCCCGATCCAGAAGGGACACAACTGAAAGGGAATCAGGCGAACCTGATAGAAAGCCCCCCTGGCCATGGCCATCACATGTTCTTCTAAGGACAGCCGTGCATCCAGGAGGACACCCAAGTTGCGAGCCCTCTCCGTGGGGGCCAACAACTTGCCCCCAATAGTCAGAGATGGCACCAGCTGACTATATCGGGACGCCAGGAGCCACAGCCACTCGGTCTTGGAAGGGTTGAACTTGAGCCTGTTTCTCCCCATCCAGATCCGCACGGCCTCCAGACACCGGGACATCACATCAAGGGCATCATTGGGGTGGTCCGGGGTGGAAATGTACAGCTGAGTGTCATCAGCATACTGATGGAACTTCACCTCGAAACCACAGATGATCTCACCCAGTGGCTTCACATAAATGTTGAATAGAAGGGACGAGAGCACCGACCCTTGCGGCACCCCTCACACAAGGCGCCTCGAGGTTGACCTCTGGCCCCCTGTCAACACAAACTGCGATCAGTCAGAGAGAAAGGAGGAGAACCACCACAACACGGTGCCCCCCACCCCTAACCCCTCCAACCAGCAGCATGATACCATGGTCGATGGTATCAAAAGCCACTGAGAGATCTAATAGGACTAGGACCGAGGAACAACCCCTGTCCCGAGCCCTCCAGAGATCATCAACCAATGTGACCAATGCCATTTCCGTGCTGTACCTAGGTCTGAAACATGACTGGAACGGATCAAGATAGACCGCTTCATCCAGGTAATGGGGGAACTGTGGGGCCACCACACTCTTAACAACCTTCGCCACAAAGCGGAGGTTGGAGACTGGATGATATTTTGCTAAAATAGACGGCATGAAACATATGAAGAGTATTAAGGCACATGAAACTGTATCAGGTTTGGCTCTGTCCACTAATCCACTAAGCAATGTTCTCTACCTCAGTGATTTCTGTATATTTAACAGTATTTTGTCAGTTCTTTGCACCCCCAGCTCTGATGGAGAAAAAGTCATTCTAACAAGGTCAGTTACTAAGCCTAGCTATTGAAGCTTTTGAAAAAATAAATGGTTGATGTGGGAGGAATGTCTTCTTAGATCAAAGTATTTCCTTGTGAACTGTTCCCTTTTTCACAGCATGGAATTTTATTGTTTCATCAAATGTTTCATTATTTTTTTCTTTGAAGGGCTGTCTCTGCTTGTTCCATTACTGAGCTCTATAATTTTCAGCTTGAAGACAAATCTCTCCTGCCATTTTTACAGCTTTCTCTCTCTCCGTCTCTTTTGTTGCTGTTCTTGCCCCCCTCTGTTGCTATATGAATTGTACCGGATGAAAATAAAAAGTTATAGTGTGTGCTAAAATCTATTCCATCTATCCTAAGCCGCCTTGCAACCAAATGTGTGTTTGTCAAGCACATATTTGTTTTCTTGGCTTAACTCCTGTTTAGGGGTCAGGGCTCCTTCAGGGCTCCTTCAATCCTACAAAATGTTATTTTACTCTGGATTAGCTGTTAAAGCTTAGTTAAAGAAAGCTGCAGTGGCAGATTTCAGCCAACTGTTCTGCTGCTTCCAGGAACTGCAAAACAGCTGCTCAAATACTGAAAGAAAGAAATAAAAGAAAATTTTCTTTGCAATAATAGAAACAAGGAAGGAATAGAATAGAATAGAATAGAATAGAATAGAATAGAATAGAATAGAATAGAATAGAATAGAATAGAATAGAATAGAATAGAATAGAATAGAATAGAATAGAATCACTAAGTGTTGTATCTTTTTACTCTTGATGAATGTATTTTATTCTGCTTATGTACACTGAGAGCATATATACCTAAGACAAATTCCTTGTGGATAGGAATAGAATAGAATAGAATAGAATAGAATAGAATAGAATAGAATAGAATAGAATAGAATAGAATAGAATAGAATAGAATAGAATAGAATAGAATTCTTGGTTGGCCAAGTGTGATTGGACACAAAAGGAATTTGTCTTAGGTGTATATGCTCTCAGTGTACATAAGGAGAATAAAATACATTCATCAAGAGTAAAAAGATACAACACTTAGTGATAGTCAAGATTACTAATAAGCTATCAAATCATACTAGGAAACAAATAAAAATATAATTGAAAGATTATAGTAATAAAAAGAATAACAGTAATACAGTCTTAGTAAATTATTTGACAATTTTCTTGGAATTAGTTGTTAAGCAGAGTGATGGAAGAGAAAAAGTAAGAGAGACAGAGAAAGACATTTTATGCTCTAAACCTGGACGCAGGAAAAAAGGTTGACAAGGCTTAAGCCATTCCATTCCAATCACATTTTTATACAAGTTACATCCCACCTCTCTGATCAAGAACACTTAAGATGGATCCAATTTTTTTAAAAAAGCATAAAACAATTATGTCATTAAAGTTGCTAAAGCCACTATTAAAATTAAACTAGAAAGACCTGGCTGAATATTTAATTCTTTTTCTAAACAGAAATCCAAAAGAAGTGCTTTACCTAGCTTTGAATCAACACCCACTCCCATGTTTAAAAAATAATGGATTTCTGAAAAAGACAATATTTTTAAGACAGCCTGGCCTGCTTATCTTAATGCTAAAATAGCTTTACATCAAAAGAGGTAATTCCTCTGATAATCACATCCTAAATAATTTAGAACTGTAATGCTACAATTGTGTCCGGGGAATAAATGGCAATCAGTGCAAGGTTTTGAGATGGCCATAATACACCCCAGTATTTGGGATAATCAGAAACCTAACTGGTGCTTCTTGTATCAGCTGAAGTTTTTGGCTATGCCTTAAAGGTGGCCACACAGAGAACCCATTGTAGTACACCATCTGGAATATAACTGAAGCATCTTTAATTGTTAACAGGTTTAAGACTTCAGGAATGGTTGCAGTACCTGTACTACAGTAGATATATTTGTGCAAATGTATTTCTTGCCATTGATGTCCTTAGGAATCCAGAAACAGCTGGAGTTAAAGAGTACTTTCAGATTGCGGATACAATTTCCCCAAAGAGCTACTGCAATCAAATGGACTTAAGCAGAAACACTGACACAAAGGGGATGGCAATCCAAGATAAGTAATGCATTTGACAATAAGTGGTGACAATCAGGCTACTTACATCCATGAATTTTGGAAGAGTTTGTGGTTGTTACTTTAATGGCCCTTTCTATATAATGTTGTAAGTTATTCAGAATCACCTTGCAGCGAAATGGGCCGAGAAATAATTGCAAATGAGCATAGTCCCAGAAGAATGGAAAAGATTAAACACTATTTCTATCTTCAAAGGAAAAAAAAAGACCTGGGTAACTTCAGGCCAGTCAACTTGTCATCAGTACTGACCAAAACAGTGGAACAAAATGTAATCATTATGTGCTTATTTAGAAACCAATGCCTGCTTAGTAGAAACTAGCATAGTTTTATCAATAACAAGTCAAACCAAACTAACACAATCTACTTTTTTATATGGTGGCTAGTTCATATGACACAGTGTACACTGGCTTCAGCAAAGCTTCAACAAAGTCTTAATAATATGAAGATATTCATGAGCATTTTGAAGAACTGGAACAATATGGTAGAAATTAATCAGATGAATTTCAGCAGAGAAAAGTACAAAGTCCTATAGATCAGTAAGAAAAATTAAATGCATGAATATGGGCTGGCAGGACTCAGACTGGGCAGCAATAGGTACACAAGGTGATGAAGCTGCAATACATGCACATACATGAGCAATGTGATAAAACTGCCAAACAAGCAAACACAATCCAAGTTTGTGTCAACGGAAGTACATAGCATCAAGATCAAGTTAATTCCGTTTCTTTCTATACTGCTTTAGTCAGAACATATTTATAATATTGCACCCAGTTCTGCTATTTAGAAAGAATGATGACAAACTACAGTGTGTCCAAAGAAGTGCAACCAAAAGAAAAGGCACATGGAAGGGAAAAAATACTATGAGGAACTGTTGGGGGTATTGAGTATATTTAGCTTCAAGAAGATAAGATTGTGGAGAGACATGATAGCTGTTTTCAAGTATCTACAGAGCTGTTATGAAGAGGGTGGAGAAGAACTGTTCAGAATTGTAATGCAAAGAATGTTCAGATTTAATTGCCATGATAAAGCTGTTTTGATGATAATCAAAAGGATCTACTTTGGACCTACCCGTATTTTTCGGACTATAAGACGCACCTTTTTCCCCCCTAAAAGGGGGTGAAAATTTAGGTGCGTCTTATACATCGAATGTAGCCCCGCCCACCCACTTTGGCCTCTGCCTCCCAGCAGTTTACCTCCTTGCAGCAAGCAGCAAGAAGAAACAGCTTGTTTCAGCTTCAGCACAGCCTTATTAGCACAAGTTGATTGGATCAGCTGTTTTGCGTGGACCTCTGCTGCTTGCTGCAAAGAGGTAAATTGCTGGGAGCAGATTTTTTTTCTTGTGCTAATCAAGCTATGCTGAAAACGAAAATGAAAGTAAAGCAGGCTGTTTGCTGCAACGTCGCAAAATTAGGCAGAGGCAGAGGGAGATTTCTTTTTCTTCTTTTTCTTCACCAAAAAAGGTAGGTGCAAACAATGGAAATTTAGGGCAAAAGAGGAGAGTTCAAGATTTTAAAACACAAAAGAAAAAAAGGAGAAAGAAAAAGGACAAAAATAAAAATGGGAAAGGAGAAAAAGAAATGAAAGAGAAAGATGTTATACATATTTAGAATTGAAATATGAATAGTAGTAAGAAATAAATGGGAAATCATGATTGTAAAAATGAAATGAATAATAATTGGAATTTTTGTCTTTGTATTTTTGAAATCTAGACAATGATAAGTTTTTATTCTTTTATTTTTTTTTATAAATATGAATAAGTATAAACTGTAACAATTGAAATAACTTTAATGGTATATGGTGGTGAAAGTAAAAAGAATTAAATTGTAGCTTGGATAACAGCTAGAGCATTTTTAAATTTAATTAGGGAAATTGTAATGATTGAAATATTTTTAATTATATATTGTGATGAAAGTAGAAATGATTAAGTTTTGATTTGGAAGATTATATGGGCAAAACTATTTGGGTTATTGGGAGAGTTTAAGATGTGAAAATGAGTAACATAAGAGGAAAGCTGTATTTAACTAGGGAATTGTAATAATTGAGATATTATTAATTGTACATTGTATTGAAAACAGAAATGGTTAAGTTGTGGTTTGGAGGAATATATGGGGGAAATTATTTGGTTTATTATTATTGGTAAATATAATTAATTGATTTGTAAGAAATTGGATTGCATGGAAATAATTGATGTTCATATTGATTAATATACAAAAAAAGATAGTTATATAACTAATTGATTTATATTAAAATGTTGAATTTGTATTAAACAATTGTAATATTACATAATTAACCAATGTGAGGATGGATATAAAAATAGATGACAATGGGAAGGGTATAATATAAAATAGAAGAGAAAAATTGAATTTGATTAAGATTAGAGATGAGGATGAAGGGTAATATTGGTTTTTTAAAAAATAGATGAGGGGTAAATATGGCAAAAAGGAAATATAGAAATTGTAAATTTAATTGAAATGACTAAACACTGTTTAAATTTGTGAACCGGCCAATACTCTGTTCAAAGAAAATACATTGTATGTTTGTATGTGTGTTTGTCTAAAAATAAAAAAAACTTTTTATAAAAAAAAAAACAAAAAAGGTAGGTGCGTCTTATACTCCGGTGCGTCTTATATATACTCTGAAAAATACGGTAAATACAGGCATTATTCATTCTATTTCTATTTTACACTGTATGCATAAGTCAGTACAGTTGATGTTGGAGAAGAAATCTATGTAATTTCATAGTTTTATCAGGAATACATTAGTTTCTGTGGGAGTCTCTGTGACTTGATCTTCCTAGAGATACATTGAAGAAAAGCCCTCAACACAGAAATCAGACAAGCTAATAATGATCAGAGTCTCATATAAATTCTCCAGGGTCACTCTAAATGTTAAGGTATCTGATCAATTGCTTCTTTATGCATTTCAAAACATTTCTAGATATATAAAATTAGAAAAATGAAAGGTTATCTCCAGTTTTATCTGCAGTGGTGAAATCCTCCAAGGTTTGCCACTGGTTTGCTGAGTGTATATGTGCGGTATGCACCAAACATGCACTTCGCACGAAAAAAGGAGGCTTAAGAAGGTAAGTAAAATAGCAAGGGGGGAAACAGCTGTGCCGCACAATTTAGATTCACTAGAAAGCAGGATTTCCTGCTTTCTAGCAAATATAAATCGTGCGGCACAGCTGATCATTGGAAATACCGGTTCAGACGAACTGGTAGCATTTTTTTACTACCAGTTCTCCCGAACCGGTAATTTTTATTACTAACGGTTCTCCCGAACCGGTGAGAACTGGTAGCATTTAACCCCTGATTATCAGCCTAGAAGGCAAATAGCAACTAAAACAGGAGGCCATTTCTAGTAGGGACCAGATTTAACTTCCCCTGTACTTTAGCTGTTTATCCTCCTAGGCTAT
This sequence comes from Pantherophis guttatus, assembly GCF_059756535.1. Classification (NCBI taxonomy): domain Eukaryota; kingdom Metazoa; phylum Chordata; class Lepidosauria; order Squamata; family Colubridae; genus Pantherophis; species Pantherophis guttatus. The sequence continues at coordinate 44,121,049 of NC_142068.1, forward strand.
ATTATACATAGCTATATACACACAATTAGGTTGAATGGTGATTTCTAAGCCTTTTTTTTCTCTTTCACAAACCCATAATGTCCTTTTTCTCTGGACTGACTGTACACATTAGCTAAAGAGGCTTCTTCTTAGAGTAGAGATATTTGGATACTGAGAACTATCTCAAGGTTTACACCATATCTCCATCAGGGATTAAAAATAATTTCATCATAGAATGAAACTTACAAAGAACAAATAAATATTGATGTTTTGCATTTACTAAACAATAAGTTGAATGAATGAAGTCTGGCTAGCATTTGTTCCTCCTCAGAAAAGGAATACATTCTTGTAATCTGAATTTTATTTTTATTTTTATTTTATTTCATCAAATTTATATACCGCCCTACTTCCGAAGGACTCAGGGCGGTGAACAGCCAAAAAATAAAACACATAAATTACAAAATTTAAAAAACAGTATAAAACCACATTAGATAATTTGGCCCGGGACAAATTAAAACACCCCCAATATTTAAGACAAATTTACAATTTACAATTTAAAAAGTTAAAAAGGGAAAAGTTAGGCCAGGGCAGCCTGTTGAAATAAAAAAAGTCTTGAGGGCGCGGCGAAAGGTGCGTAGATCCAGGATCCGCCGTATCTCCGGGGGAGCTCATTCCAGACAGCAGGTGCCCCCACAGAGAAGGCTCTCCCCCTGGGGGCCGCCAGTAGACACTGTTTGGCCGACGGCACCGGGAGGAGCCCCTCTCTATGAGACCGTACTGGCCGGTGAGAAACTCCTGGTGGCAGCAGCTGGTCCTGTAAATATCCAGGTCCTAAGCCATGGAGCGCTTTAAAGGTGGTAACCAAAACCTTGAAGCGCACCCGGAAGACCACCAGGAGCCAGTGCAGTGCAGCTCGTGCAGGAGAGGTGTTACATGGGAACGCCACATCGCTTCCATAACCACCCGTGCAGCCACACTCTGCACCAGTTGGAGCCTCCGGGTGCTCTTCAAGAGGAACCCCATGTAGAGAGCATTGCAGTAGTCCAGGCGGGAAGTGACGAGGGCATGAGTGACCGTGCGTAAGGAGTCCCGATCTAGAAAGGGACGCAACTGCGAATCAGGCGAACCTGATGAAAAGTCCTCCCGGTCACAGCCGTCAAGTGCTCTTCTAAAGACAGGAGGAATCCACTCCGTGAATCCAGGAGGACACCCAAGTTGCGAGTCCTCTCCGTGGGGGGTAATGACTCGCCCCCAATAGTCAGTGATGGCACCAACTGACTATATTGGGACGCCGATATAACAGAAGTTCACCTGTTATATGTTTAATAACCTCCGTAGCATTGTCCCATCTAAGTTTAGTGTCCTACTGATATTACTAATCATATTCACATTCATGTATATTCAAGTTCTCCCATACTTTGGTTGCCTGTACACAAACTCTCCTAGGTGTTTTAAAAGCATTTCTTCCAGATCTTTTTTATTCTACAGTTTATTTACTACAGAGGTAAATGCTTTATGAATTTTTTATCTGCATACATGATAACAAAAATGCAATGAGAACATGTATGTCTCTGTAACAAATTTACTTTTGTACAACTGGAAGTATTTGCACCTATAATGTTGTTTACCAACATATGTTGGGGGGAAGCAAAAAAAAAAGAAGCTAAGACATAGGATGTGAAAGCCCAACATATGTCCTATCAGTTGATGAATGAAAAAATAGTATTTATATTATGATAGCACAGTTCTCTAGAACAAGCAACAGGATGTGGCGCAGACTGCACATTGTACTCACAATGTTCATTGGAATAAATAGCATTAAAAAATCACACGAAATGGGATACTTGTAATGAAAACAAGACAGCAAAGAAGTATAGATTTAAGACTTACGATCTGTCTACTTCCTTTGCCCAGCAGGGTGTTCTATCATTAAAAAAGAGAAAATTTAAGGCTTTTTTTCTTCATTATTTTCACAGTGTCTGATTCTCTTTCCTGCAGAAACGTTGATGGCAATTATCAAAGTGTACTAGAGTTACAACATAATTCTCCACTTGTTATACTTCATTTTAAAAAATAAAGTCACAGCTATTTAGAACAGCAAGTATTGCTTTAGGCTAAAGCTCTTAGCCAACTGCAATTTGTCAGCCAATGTATTTTGAACATTGTAAATTTTCATCAGTATTTATTTTTCATTTAGATGTATATGACCCACTACATTCTCAAAACAATTCTGGGTAGCAAAGTGTGTGTGTGTGTGTGTGTGTGTGTGTGTGTGTGTGTAAAAACCCTATATGTGTATAACCATTGAAGTATACAACCTACAATCCAATAAATGGCAGCTGAGAATTTTTTAAAAAATCAAAAAATAGTATCAAACCAACAGAAGTTCACTAATAGCATATAATAATTTCTTTTTTAAAAAAAAAGCTCTTTGAGAATATTATTCCAATGGTCACACACTGCATGAGTTCAGTGGTGGGTTCATCTCGGATCGGGCAAACTGGTAGCGGCGGAGGTGGGAGGTTCCGCCCACCCGCCCAGACACTTCTGTGCATGCGCAGAACTGTCGCGCACTAGCGCCCACGAGCGAACCGGTAGCGACGGGTTTTGAAACCCGCCCCTGCATGAGTTCTCAAATAGATCCATACAAATCAGTCAAGGAAAAGAAGCACAATTGTGGTTTCTCAAAGTTTGAAAAGATGCAGTGCTTTTCTACTTTACATACAATAAAAATAAAATAACTCAAAATCAATGAAATGACAGAACTGAATACAAAATGAACAGCTGACCAGAGTAAGAAGGAAAAAACATGTTTGGGGAAAAATATTAACAGGAAACTTGTTCATTCCACAGAACCTTTTATAAAGAAGCCCTGCACTCATATGAAATAGGAACATAAACAAAATCAAAGGATATGAAAGTCTTTTTTATAGAATGTTGATCATAGTGACACCATTCACAGACAACTATATTAGTAAATCAGTTTCCCATAACCGAATACTCTTCAGATGGGCTGAAATTAGAATTCAGACTTCTGAACCAGCCCCAAACTACAAAACACTGCAGTACGCAGTTGCCTTGATAGCATGTTGAAAGAGCTACCACTATCATCAAACCAGGCCCGGGGTAAAATTCACTTACCTTCTCTACCGGTTTGCCAATGTGCGCGTGCTGTCATCTGTGCATGCGCAAAGCCTTCTGTGCATGCGCAGAGGCTTAAAATGTCACAAAAAAACAACATGGCATTCACAGGGGTGGGCAGAGCCTCCGGCAGCCGCCACTACCAGTTCTCCTGAGCTGGATAGAACAGGATGAATTTCACCCCTGCATCAAAAAGTGAAACTACTCTATTTCTTCCCTTCAGTGTGCCAGGCATTACCTATGTTTATTTTTGGGTTTGATTTCTTTACGTCTTTGAATAGCATTAATAATCCAAGAAGTGTGTCACTTTTACTCATCTATCAAAGGCCCAATCATCTCCTGGGCAAAGATGCTGTCAGTTCTTATTGTGTTGAAGCTAGTGACACCAAGAGAAAATGCTAGCTGCTGTTTTTGTTTATTAAAGTTCAGAAGTTCCTAAGGGGAAGTAAACAGCAATGTCTTCTTTCTCAAAGCATAAAGATCCTTAAAATGGAAACCCAGTGTATTATCTATTCCCTTTTGCTCCCATTCCACTTGAAAGGAGACATAAGTAAATTTACTGCCCAACATTTTTCATCCTAAAATACTTTTTTAAAAAAAGTGGCAATGATGATGATGATGATGATGATGATGATGATGATGATGATAATACATAACACCCCAAACTTAACCACTGTCAATAGGAAAGACATAAAGGATAGCAAAGGTGGCGAATGTCACTATGGAACAAACCATAATAATGGTCATTGTTACCCAACTACTAACTAGTACAGGTAGACTATGCTACCTGTACTACAAGCCAGGTAGCACAGTCTTCATACTGGCATCAAACCAATGTTGTGAAATATTAGTAGAACTGTACTGTAATAGTCATGTATTACTGTAAGATTGATGAAAAGTACCCAATTAGTCCATTTGCAGCAGAAAAAACAACTTTAAAAAGTAAAAATATCTATTGTATGATATGATAAAAACAGTATTTTATGCCATATTAAACAGGTATCCTAAAGACTGTCTGTTTGTAATAGCAATTCTATTATGACAGCTAGTGAACTGCCCTGTCTTAGATTGGCTGAAACTTGACAAAAGTCTTGCTATTCTAATGTCCTTGGATATGGGATATAGAGAAATAGAGACGATGCCAAAAAAAGGTTCCAAGCTGTCATGCATTTGCATGGAGGGGAAAAAATTCAAATATTTGTTTCTGCTAATTGTAAATATCTGACTATTAGAAGATGAAACTACAAAAAGAAAGAAATGACTATGCAGATTCAAGAACGCTAACTTGAAAAATTCCTCCTGGTTTGTTTTTTTAAAATATCTGATTAGGTCATAATTTAGCTAAAATTAAGTCTGTTGGTCCAGTAACCACCTGCCCATTATCAGATGGCCTGGGGAACCCAGATTGGGATGGAGCCCATCAAGTTGCTCATTTGACTATAGGTGGTCACCAGGGAGTTGGGGGGTTATTCTTTTTTTATATTGGGTTTTTACTGTTTTTAAGCCTCCCAGTGTCACTGTGAGTGAGTGGGTGGCCATATAAATCTTCCAAATAAATAAATAAATAGGAAGAGGTGGAAGATACACAAGCTTAGGTTTTGGTTAGGTTTTAGAGAGTGCACTTATGCAGGAAACAGCAGCACTTTCCCAGCTGATTTCTGTTGCTGTTATTAAAATTATAACATTAACAGATGTCATCAAAGGTCTCTCGTGTTGCATCTGTTTCCAGAAAAATGATGAATTTCTAAACAAAAACAAAAACAAACATAAGAGTCCAATACATGATGTTTAACTTTGTTTTCAACAGTTGTCAACCCTAAGGGAACTCGGTTAATCTGTCAAAACATCTCAAGTAAAATTTCAATCTATCATCATTCTTTCATGTTACTTTAGGAGGGAGAGAACAGAAATTAAGACTGGGGCTTTAAAATATTATTGTTTTCATTTCAAACTGGCTATCTACTGTATATCTTGGAAATATTGGAGCATAAAGTGTTTCTAAAATCTAAGTCTGAGCAATTTGCAGACTGATTTTTGAATTCATCTGAAAAGACATCTCTCTGCACTCATGGATGATCTGGCCTACAATTAAGTAGGTTACTCTCTGTTCCATATACTTTTGCATGAAAGAAGCACTACAAATGATGTCTGTGGAGATTCTCAGTCATCCAGGTCTATTTATGGGAGTTCTGCCTGGAATCCCCATGCCTGGAATACATAAAACGCTGTGACAGCAAAACTTTCTGTGATCCAATCCAAAAATGCTCAAGGGGCAAAATAAAATTAATTTCTCCTTGAATATGTTCATCGTTATGCCCAGAAATATCAGACATGATGCTTCAGTATATTAAGATTCCCTACTTTTAAAAAAAAAGAGGCTTTGCTATTGGGTAATATATCATTTTTAAATAATCTCATGGAAGTTGAGGGGGAACTTTGATCTCTTCACCTCATATTGTAAGCAGTGACTTGCTATAGTAGCTTGTTTTCTTCCTCAAAGCCATAGTTATGCAAGGCCACTTCTACGAGAAAAGTATTAGATGAGGAAGATACAACTTGTCTTTTCTTGCTAATCTCTGATATTCTATTAAAAAGCTCCAGGAGCATTTTTTACTAAATTGTATCCATGCAGATCACATATTCTCAATAAATAAATTTGTCACTATTGACTTTAATCATCTGCCCAAATTGCTTTTTCTCCTGAAGTGTTTAAGAACAAAAATTATTAGTTGGCCTTATCCTTTGATTAGGCACAACTCTTACCACTACTTATCTGTCTCTATTAAATCCATCATTAGTTCATCTTTTGGGAGGACTCTCATTTGCTTTTTTTAAAATTGTGTAAATCCATACTAGAACTACCACACTACATACTTTTGCCCTCCTCTTTCCATTTCTAAAGTAACCTGGTGTTCAGGTTCAACTCTCATTATCCCCAACCATCTGGAGGAAACTGGATTGCTAGAACACCGCTTTGGTGAGTAAGGCTGCAGACTTAACCACATTTATTCCTCACTGATCTAAAAGGCCTTTTTTATGATGAAGATTAAGTTGAGGGGTCCTTGATACTCTCTGAGTGTTATTGTTTTCTTGCAGATGTTTCATTACCCGAACGAAGTAACTTCTTCAGCATTGATGATGTTACCTAGTTTGGTAATGAAACATCTGCAAGAAAACCACCACACTCCGAGAACACCAAGGAAGGATCCCTCACTGCAATCCTAAACTACAAATATTCTTCTTTATGGAAGATTAAGTTGTATTAGACTGAGTGGAATAAGCATCCACCTTGCTTATTGCACATTACTGAACAAGTAGAATTTCTGTAGTACATAAGACATAATTCACTGAACAATTAAGCAGCTGAAAGGAATTTCTTTTAACAAAGTGCACATAAAAAGTTCATTATCGCATCTAAGAAATGGAATCTAAATGTCAGATGGGTGGGGGTGGGAGGGATGTAGAGTGATTTGTTTCAGGCAATGATTTAACACTGTGTGTTAAATGTTCATGAAGGATATGCAGCTCCTGGAATGCAGGGATGTAGGGCTTTTTTTTAAAAAAAATCCACACAACATATTGATTTAATAGTCATGAGGCAGCTCACATTCATTAGAATGCAGGTTCTTAAACAGCAAGAACAGAAAGGCAGACATATTAGTACAGCAAGAATTACAATCTTGCTAAAAGTCTGACTTTTTCAGCAGCAGTTTTAGAAAGCCTTTAGATTGGAGAAAAGAAAAGTTTCAGCTGACAAAATTAATTGGAGCTAGCAGAACAAAAGGCATAACTGAATTGTACCTATGATAGAAGTTTTAAAAAATCAGCAAGTTCTGCTACAATAAGGTGACCTGGATTTATGGATAAAAAAACTAAAATTTCTTTTGAGTTGAATCAACTCCTTGTGACTTTATAGTCCAGCCATGTTGTTTCCTTGGTAACAATAAGAAAGTGATTTGTCAGTGTCTTCTGTAATCTTTTCTTCAATTTCTTAATCTACCCTACCAGATCCAACTTTGGAGAGTAATCAAAGTCACTTAGATATTGAAACTAACATGACTTTGTATTCTGATATTAAGGAAGAATAGCTAACCCATTTCATTACAACTATGAAATGCTGATCAACTAAGAAAAGTCAGTATGAAATGAAGGCAAACATAGATGTCCCAGGATAACGTTGCAGGATTTCAGTCTGGGTCAATCACCGGGACTAGAGGTTTAGTCTTCTGAGCTTTGACACATTCCGGTGAGAGAGCAGTTCCCTGAGGGTGGGTTCCACTACAAGTCCAAAAGCTCGAAAGGTTACACCTCTAGTCCCAGTGACTGTCCCAATGACTGTCCCAGTGACTGTCCCAGATTGGATCCCACATCAGTATGAAATGTTAACAAATTATGATGGATTACTGTTGTACACTGGAGAGTTTTGCTATATAAATGAAAAAGAAGAGCAGTTTAAAGCATGTTCTAATTCTCTATTTTAAATGATTTTCAATGACCATGTGCTCGTTTCATGAACGCATATATTGCATTTTTATTTATAATATAATAACTGATTTTATACAACTGCATAAATACAGAGTGGATGATTAGGAGACTCTATACCACCCATTAATATCCATAATGTTAATATGTATGCCAATTCTACATGTAATTTTACAGACTTTATTTAAAGATAATACCCGCAGGGGTCATAACTTAATAGAACCATATCCAATATTAGTCAATAGGAATTCTGTTCATGCAATTGAAATAGCTGCATTAAACTCACCAAATTTGCTCTATATAGTCCCCTGCAGATGACAAAGATACATACATACATACATACTACACTATTCCCTTTCAAGGTAAGCATGTTAAACAACATACAAAAATGATCAATAAACGAATAAATTGGAGGCAGTAGGTAAAAGGAAAGAAAAGGAAATCTAACACTAGTTTACATCAATACCATTATACTCTTCCAATTATTTCTGCTGTTGCAAATCATTCTTACTCATATCTTGTCCATACACCAATTCATATACTGCCTTTTATTCTTTAGTGGCTTTTTTTTACTCTTTCTAATGACCTCATCAACTGTATCCAGAAACAACTTTTTTGGTTAGATAAACAAATTACATCCATTTTACCAGTTACAAATAAAATTTTGACAGCTTTAATTATTTTTCTTCAATTGTTCATGGACTCTAACATTTATGGCATTCATTTAAATTCCAAATTTACAAAAATATAGAGATAGTCCTTAACTTACAACAGTTCATTCAATGACCTTTTGAAGTTGCAATGACACCAAAAAAAAGTGACTTATGACTGTTTTTTCACACTTATGACCATTGCAGCATCTTCATGGTTATGTGATCAAAATTCAGACCCTTGGCAACTAACTCATATTTATGATGGTTGCAGTGTTATGGGGTTGAGTGATAACCTTGTGTGACCTTCTGATTAGCAAAGTCAATGGAAAAACCAGATTCAATTAACAATCATGTTACTAATTTAACAACTGAAGTGATTCACTTAACAACTGCAGCAAGAAAGCTCGCAAAATGGTGCAAAATTCACTTAACTGCCTCACTTAGCAACAGAAATTTTGAGCTCAATTGTAATTGTTAAGTCGAGGACTACATGTACTATAATTCCCATACAAATGTGCAATGTGAGAGTCCTCCTAGACTCACAACTCATGTTTGATGAGCAAGTGGCAGACATGGCTAAGAGGGCCTTTGCACAGCTTCATTGTATGCACAAGTTGCACCTGTTTCTGGATTGGCAGACCGTGCTCACAGTCATTAATGTCTTAGTCACAACCAGATTAGACTACCACAACGTGCTCTACATAAGGCTGCTCTTGAAGAATATCCAGAAGCTCCATTTGATACATAATGCAGTAACACAGATAGGTATGTGCGTTCCTAGAACAGTGCATGTATACCTCTATGCCAGGGATATCAAACTCGCAACATCACGGCGATGTCACATGACGTATCATGATTTTTTTCCCTTTTGCTAAACCAGGTTTGGGCGTGGCCAGTGTGTGACACGGGCCGCGAGTTCAACAGCCCTGCTCTATGTTATGAAGTGCATTGTTTGCCAGTTTGCTTCCAGTTCAAGGTGCTGCTTTTTATCTTTAAAGCCATTTACGACATGGGACCAGGCTATCTGGGGGAACACCGCACCCCAGTTCTATCAGCCTGTACCATTAGATCTGGCAGAGAAGGCTTACCATCAGTCAGGGACTTGCATTTAGTCGGTTTCAGGAGATGTGCCTTATCTGCCATGGCACCTGCCTTATTCTCTTCCCTGAAAGTAAATTAATCCCATCCCTTTTGATACTCCAGAAGGCCTTGAGGTTATGTTATCATGCCTGGGGTTCCCAGGCAACTGGAGAATTGCTGATTCTTACTCTCTTTTTGTATTTGTTTTTTTTATATTTACTTTTTACAGTGATATTTATATTTTTTATATATATTTGTTGTTTTTATATGTGATTTTATCTGTTTGTTGTGTACCATCCAGAGTCATGTGAGATTGGTGGCTATATACATTTGATTAATAAATAAATTATTAAAAAATGAATACGTTGAATGCATAGTGTGCTCAGCTAACTGCTTCTTTCCTCCAAATCATTCAGAAGTTCATTTTGGGTTTTGAAAGGTCTAACATTTTGGCTAATAAACACATCATTCTCAAAACACAGAAGATTTTTTTACATCCTATTAAAATAATAAATGCTCAGTTTATCCTAAAATAGAATTGTTTCATCCAATAAAAATATCAAGCATCTTTAGCAGCTCTTAAGAGCAATTGAGTTTGAAAATCTTGTCTGAAAATGAAAAGAATCTCAAAGATAATCCCAAGGAATGATCCTCCGTACTGATTGGCATATCTAATCCATACTATGTAACAAGATTGCAGGAAGAAACAAGAACAGGAAATATACCTGTAGATCAAACAGCTCAGGTGATTCAACCCAATAATTTCACCTTGAAAGCAATATAAACTGTTATTTCCATGTTAATATGAGAAACAATAAAGCATAATTAGGAGATTAAATGCTAATTAGAATTTTCATGAACTGCTGCTTTCAGTTTGGAATAACTAGGTGGTCTTCAACAATCCAGCAGCATCGCTGGATAAAGGAACCGTTTACCCAGCCTGACTGGCGTTTCTTCACCTCGGAGAATGAAAACAAACCAAAACAACACAACAAAGCCTTGAAGATCAAGAAGACAAACTGGAAAGCACTTTGTTCTTTAGAGCTACAGTCATAAAAACACTCACCTAAAGCACACAATGTGTAAGCCTTTTATCCTAATGAAATCCTGCTATTGAAATTTGTGGTCATGGTTTATAATTTAATAAGTCGTGTAAATGCAGTCAATTATGGTTTATTCAGCCAGTCATGGATATGCAAAGTACTGATTCATACATCCACTACTTCCGTCACTTAAAAGGAATTTAAATGAATTATATGTCAGGTGACATTAGATGACCTTTTACCTTGCCTAGTAACAAAAATGATTAAAGGATCATCATTTATTTGTTACCTTTTTTTCCCATCTTATTTTCCTGCCTTCATAATTTAGAAATCCTATGCAAGGAGCTCTGTAAATGTGTACAGATAGTCCTTGACCTACAACCATTAATTTAGGGACCGCTTGAAATTACAACAGCACTGAAAAAAACAACTCATGGCTGGTTTTCACACTTGTGACTATCGCAGCATCCCCAGAGTCATGTGATCAAAAAATCTGGGGAATTGACAACCAGCATGTATTTACAACAGTTACAGTGTCTCCGGAGTCATGTGATCACTATTTGCAACCTTTCCCAGTCAGCTTCTGACAAGTAAAGTCAATGTGGGTACCTGGATTTGCTTAACAACTGCTTGATTCGTTTAACAACTGTGGCAAAACAGGTCTGAAAATTGAGTGCAATTCATGTAAGAGCTGCTTTGCTTAGCAACAGAAATTCTGATTTCAATTATGGTCACAAGTTGAGGACTACCTGTATAGTGTGTAACACCACAAGTGATCTATCCAGAAATACCTAGCTAACATAGATAAGCATTCTATTAAACAACTGCTGGGTGGCAAAAATCTGGAAAGCCAGACCAGTAGTATTCCATGGGCAGCTACAATCCATTCCTTTAGCAGGGAAATCAATATAAAGGGTAAAGCAAGAAAGGTAACTTTGAAGACAGATAGTTTCCTTTTATTAGTTGGCATCTAATTTTTTTTCAGACTAACTTTCTTTTCTGCTTACTGTATAATGTAGAAAGATATTTTTTAGCAAAATGGATATTTTGTAGATCATTATAACCACCAAAGATCATTACCCTGCATATTTAAATCCTTATTCCCATGTTGTGCTCTTGCTCCAATTTTATTTTAAGAAATCTTTAAAAATTAAAATACTGTTAATAAAAAAATCAACCATGATGTAATTTTTCTATATTTAATTTGCCACTAGAAAAGGAATGCAATGCTTCTTGGCTAGCAGCCAGGACTGAAAATAATCAGGGCTGCTTCAGACAGAGCAGAAATTCTTTTTGTAATTATTTTGCTCTTCACAAGTACATCTCATTTGCTCTAGTTCAAGAACAGTAATTTTGGATGTGGACAAGAAAGCAGACTGGTGCCATCCTCTGCATGTAATTCATATATTTGTATCCCACTTTCTTTTCCCAAGAAATAAGAGCTTGTATTTTACAGTATTTCAGTGGACCAACAGATAACAGGGAAGAGCTGTGGAGACCTATGCTATTTTTGTGTTTTAAAGATGTGTAAGGAAATAAGATTTTAGGCTGACTTGTAATGTCCCTGTAGCGATAGAGAAGAATGTTTATAGTTCAAATAGCTTATCAAGTGTAGCATTCACCCTGTCAGTGTAGAATGCAATCTGTGGTTATAATAGCCTCCAGTTTTATCCCACACTTTCTCTAAGGAGGAAAAGAGGAACAAATGTGTTATCTTAAAAGATAATAATGGTACTATACTTGATTTACAAAGGGAAGTATCCCAGTTTCACTGAAATATCAAGAACTAGCATTCCTTTAGAATTGCAAAGGTGAAAGATGGGGTGTGGGCTTGGGGGACCCCATTTAAACAAAAAATTGACATACAACAACAAACTCTCCAAGCACATTCATCCCAAAAATGTTGGCCTTGTCAAGTTCTTCTAATTATGGCATGAAAATACCTTATTACCTTTAAAAACAAATCTGCCTTACTTGGAGTCCTTTCCATGGACCTGGGATAGGCAGATGTGGATGTTTGATGATATTAAAGGTATTGTTGCAGGATGTAAGCTGTTCCAAGTAAAGCTGCCTTCTGCAATTGACCAATAAAAATTTGGCAGTGCTAATGATATTCAAATGGCTCTCCAGCTGTTTTGGGATCGTGCCTAAGGCACCTGTTACTAATGGTACTACCTTTGATTTCTTTTGCCTCAATCATTCTATTTTTATTTGCAGGTCTTTGCATTTTGTTATTCTGCAGTTCTTTCTCTTCTATTCTGCTGTCTCCAGGTACTGCCATGTCCAGTATCCAGACTTTTGCCTTTCTTATCAACTATCACTAATTCTGGGGTGTTATGTGGCAAGTCTCTGTCGGTTTAAATCCTGAAGAGCACAGAGCACTTTAGCATCTTCATTTTCTATTACTTTCTCAGTCTTATGATGACACCAGTTTTTTGCTTGCAGGCAGATAGTATTTTTTGCAGATCTTCATGCAGAAATTGGGGTTGGAGGTAGCAGATCGATTTGTTTAAAAGGCTATCATGGAGACATATCAGGCCTAAGTTTGTCTCTCTACCAGACAATTCAAAAGTTCAGAAAATAAATTTTTTAAAAAAGAATCAGACTGACATTCTCAGTATAATGTGCAAATAACAGTCATGCACATACAAATCTCAGAAAACTTTCTCTTCTCAAACCCATTGGAGATTTTCTGGCTCTGGGGCCAACAACCCACAAACTGAGTAGTCTATGCTTCTCTTCAAACCAGATTCTTATGTGAGTGTTTCTTTCTATATTTATCAAATGACAATTTTATAGCCTTGTTCTGTTTGTAGTTTTAGTCTACATGCTGGTTTTACATTTGGCTTCTTTCTTCCAAGTATTGAAATGATTGCAAAGAAAAATGAAGGAAGCGGGAAGCAAAAGATAATGAATGAAGAGGGTTACAGGGTGACAATATTATTCATTTTTACAAAATTAGGTCTTTTGAAAAGGCTAGCTGAATAGATTAATTCAATGTACTAGATAAGCTCTCTTTATTGCAAACATGAGCAATCTGTTTCTGTTAAGACTGTTTTGGCTTGTCGGTTGAAAAGAGGCAGGTTGGTGGGACTGATGCCAGCATCAGGAGAACCCTAAACAAAAAGCAAGTGATGTCCCTGTCAGATGTAAATGCCTTATTCTCCAATGTGTAAATAATGTATATATGGAACATCAGAGGTTAACTTATTCTTTGGACTTTAATGTATTCATAACTTACCACTCCCATTCCTAGCTCCACCCCTTGTATATATAAGGAGCCACCCTCACCATTCTCGTCGCTTCTACCTTGAATATTCAGTGAATATAGAATGCCTATCATAATTAAAAAGAAATATATTTAAAGCTCTAACTCCTATTATCTTTATTGAGTCTGATCCTGAAAATATTGCAACAAGCTGGTAGCAGAGGATGGTTAATTGACTCAATAAGTAATTAAAAATGTCCAAGAAAGATAGGCCCAACACCAGGGCCTACAGCAAAGAAATAGAAACTGATCAAGAGATGATCAACGAATCCACCAATGCGATTTCGAGAGAATCCGAAGAATACACCACTGAAGAAGAAGAACTAATGAGTGAAAATAATGACCAGAAAGAAATCGAAATAGAAAATAACGAACTCAGGTCGGAGATATTAAAGATACTAAAAAGCCAAAAGAATGATGAAAGTCTCATCGCGGACCTCCAGGAGATGCTGAAGAACAGCGGAGCAGCGAGAGAGAAAAACGTCATTAAAGAAAAACCCAAAGATCAAAAAACCGTAAGTGAGATGACTACTGAGAAAATAGTTGTTAAAAAGAAAAGATGTGATCCCGCGCGAAATTTTGAATGGCAGCCATCTTGGTTTCAACGAACTTCAAAAGAGAATGGAGCAGAGCCAATCAAAACGCTCAGTTCAAAATTTCTGGCGCGAAAAACACTATCAGACGAAGAAAGTGAGAAAGAAGTCTCAAACTCTTCAGATGATCCAAAATCAGAAAGTGAAGACGATTTAACAAAATCTCAAGTAAAATCAGCAATGAAAACGCTCTTTGCTGCTTTTGGGCCAAGACTGAAAATTACCAAGACATCTACGAAGAAGCAAGAAATCAAACCGGCGACTCAAGACCTGCACGCTCCCATCCTGACTTCGAAAGCGACGACGCCCGAGCCCAGAGAGCCATGCCGATTTCGCCCTACACCACAGACAAGATCGAATACCAACGCACACAAAAAGAAGAAAAGACCCGTCGCCACCACCAGAACCCCAAAAACCGAGCCAGAGACCGACTCATCTGAGGAGGAGCGGATCGAGAGAGCTGAAAGGGAGAGAACCTTCCACGACGCCACCAAAGAAGAAATGAGCAACGCGCATGTGCGAAACTACGTAGACGACCCAGAAGGACTTGAACTGGCCAGAGAACCGCGCAGACTCATTGCAAGCATCCCAATGCCGTTCTGTAATTTCCTGCACTTGAGAGATCACGGACTGCCCCAGGTTGTAAGTAATGGACAGAATAATGTAGGTAACTTACCCAGTGACTTCCCAAAACTTAGAATTGATGGCATTAATTTACAAGAGTGGTACCAACAGCTTCAGGTTATTTTCATGAAAGAAAATTTACTATTCTTTATAACTAGCCCTCCAAGAAGACCTTGGACTTTAAAAATAGATTGTTTACATCATAGAGCATTTTTCATAATAATATCTAGCGTGTCTCCTGCAATGTATCATAGCATCAAACCAAACCTAACTGTATCAGAAATAATTCAATGCATGTTTAATCTATTTCACAGCGATAGCGTAGCTACAACCACAAGAATGTCTAAGGATTTCTTTTCCTCTAGAGTAAAACCAGGGGTTTCTATAAGTGAGCATTTGATAAATCTAAACAAAATAAGAGCTGAGCTACAATTGAGGGGGGAAGTGATTTCAGATCAAACAATGAAAAGTGTTATTATCAATTCACTTGATCCATCATGGGATAGCTTTATGTCACACTTAGATACCATTAATTTGGGATATTTATCCATAGAAAGTCTATCTAACAAATTGATAGCAGAAGACAATTCAAGAAAAAATCGATCCAGTAACCAAACAGACCACAAACCTTTTAGGAAAGTAGTCTTTCAAGATAAACATAATGAGGCCTTTAGATGCTACAATTGTGGATCCAGGGAACATAGTAGAAGAGACTGCCCCAAAGTCTCAAGAGAGAGACATAGACCAGAATATAGGAGCAAATATAATTACAGACAATCTTCCACAGATAGACACAAATATAGAAGTCCACCAAATTACAAAGAAGGTAGAGGGGGTAGAGAAAATTCAAAAGAGAGGAAATCTGGGTCACTGAATGGGCTAAATAAACAAGACAGCACCAGAACACAACAGGATGAGAATAACAATTGGCTTATTGATTCTGGTGCAACAAATCACACCACCAACAACAAAAGTATATTATCTTCATTTATAGAAGATAAGTTTGTGATAAAGGTAGCTAATCAAGAAAAGGTTCAAGTACTAGGCAAAGGAAATGTGACCTTGCCTGGTCTAGGGAAAATAGAGGGGGTATTATTAATCCCAGAAATACCTCACAACATACTAAGTGCCATAAAATTAAGCAGAGAATCTGATATCAATATAGTTTTCTCAAAGGGGAAGGCAACTATAGAAAAGAACAAAACAAATGTAGGTACTGTAATGATAAAAGGAGGTCTACCTTATCTGATAACTAAAGAAAGATGTTTACATAACATTGATTCAAATATGGAAGATTGTATTGAAGCAGATGATGAAAATGTCAGTAACAGTGACAATGATGAGTGTAGAATAACTCATGATCACAAAAATACATACAAGGAAAAGAAACCAAAAATAGGTAAACCAATTCATGATGAGTGTGCTCACATCTTACACAGGAAGTTAGGACATGCAAGCTTTCCTGTAGTACAAAAAATGACTGAACACGCAGAAGGTGTCAAAATAAAAAATTGTGAAAATTATTTGGAATGCTCAGTATGTAAATCCACCAAACTAAAAACCAGTCCCAGACCAAAAAAATCTAACAGATCAACTAACAATATTTTTGATTTGGTACATATGGACTTAGTTGGTCCATTAAGTCCCTCAATTACCTATAGAAAACGTTACTTCCTAACAATAGTGGATGACTACAGCCGATATGGTTTTGTTTACACATTAAAGCACAAGGATGAAACATTTCAGAAATTTAAGGAATTCTACAAACGTATAGAAACACAACATAATATCAGAATAAAGCAAATTATGACAGATAGGGGATGTGAATTCATGTCTAAAGAATTCTCCCAATGGTTAAAGGATAGAGGAATGTTACATTTCACGTCCAATCCTTTTTCTGCATTTCAAAATGGAGTTGCAGAGAGGAAAAATTCCACACTACAAACCATGATTAGGTGCACATTAGAGGATGCTGGTTTAGGCAAACAATTTTGGTCAGAGGCATTACATTATTCGAATTACACTCAAAATAGAACCTGGTCCAGTATTGTGAATAAGACACCATATGAGGTGATGTACAATAGAAAACCCAAATTATCACACATGCACATATTTGGAGTCACTGCAGACGTACACATACCTAAACAATTGAGGAGAAAGGGAGAAAACGTATCCAGGAGATTAAGATTCATGGGATACGAAACTGGAACCAAAGGGTACAGATTTATTGATAGTAATAACAAATTTATAGTATCCAGAACAGCTGTGTTCCATGAACAGGCCAATTGGTCAAAATTGCACCTTAATGAAATATTTCCTAATAAATGTAAAGATACGATATCTTGCGAGGAAGGAACAACAGAAAATCAAAATATTAACAAAAGTAAGAACAAAACCAAAACTTGGACTAATAGTCAGCATAAAATAAAGACAGACACATTAACAAAAAAGGAAGCTAGATATTTGCATGATAACCATAGCAAGCCTGAAAGAACTATTAGAAACAATAGAAACCAAATACCAAATAAATACAAAGATTACGTAATGCATATGAATGGAGAACAAATAACACCTAATACATATGAAGAAGTATTGAAACTTCCACATGAAGAAAGAGAAAAATGGGAACTAGCTATGGAAAAAGAGATGGAAAGTTTACAAGGATTAAATGTATTCACACCTGCGATCGCACCTAAGGATAAAACAATTATAGGTACCAGGTGGATTTATAAAATTAAGAACTTAGAAGGAGGCAATACCTTATACAAGGCTAGACTAGTTGCACAAGGCTATGCACAAAAATATCCAGAAGACTATACTGATACATATTCACCCACAGTGAGAACAGAGAGTGTCAAAACAGCCCTTGTAGTAGCATCTGCACTCAATCTGGACGTATTCCAATATGACATACAGACCGCATACTTACATGCAAAATTAGATAAGGAAATATATGTAAGAGCACCACACAGTCAATACACTAACAAGAACGAAATTTGGTTATTAAATAAGAGTCTGTACGGATTAAAGCAATCCGGCAAAAGATGGTACGATTGC
Source organism: Pantherophis guttatus (assembly GCF_059756535.1). Classification (NCBI taxonomy): domain Eukaryota; kingdom Metazoa; phylum Chordata; class Lepidosauria; order Squamata; family Colubridae; genus Pantherophis; species Pantherophis guttatus. The sequence continues at coordinate 44,138,969 of NC_142068.1, forward strand.
TTGGTAAAAGTACTTAAGACCATGGATTTCAACGCCACCACTGCTGATAACTGTTTCTTTGTAAAAAAGAGTAATGATCATATTGAATTTGTATTAATTTACGTGGACGATATTTTATACATTGGAAAGCATAAAGAGAGCAGGGAAATCTTTGTAAATAAGTTAAATGAACACTTCTCACTGAAATCTCTGGGTAAAGTGAATAAATACCTTGGTGTGCAAATTAACAAAACTAAAAGGGGATTCAAACTTACACAGAAAGATAAAATCATCGAACTCCTAAACAAATGTAACTTAAATAATGCCAAAACCTGTGACACCCCTATGCAAACTGATTTTCTTAGAAACACTGATGAATCTTCCCCTGAGTTTAAAGACAACACATTTTACAGATCAGTTATAGGTTCACTCCTTTATATATCTAATTGGACTAGGCCAGATATTGCATTACCTCTCAATCTATTGTCAAGATATGTTAGTAAACCAACCTTGTATCATTGGGAAGCTGTCAAAAGAATTCTAAGATATCTGAAGGGTACATTAGATTTTTGTTTAATGTTGGAACCCAATAATGACAGAGAACCAAAAATTACTTGTTATGCTGATGCAGATTGGGCTGGTGATACATCATGCAGAAAGAGCACTTCTGGTTATGTTTTTCTATTGAATGATTGTCCAGTTTACTGGTATACTGGTAAACAAGAACTAGTAGCCACTTCTACTACAGAAGCGGAATATGTTTGTTTGTCCAAGGCTGCAAATAACCTTGTATGGTTCAATGATCTGATCACTGATGTTTGGAAGAAACCCACTTTACCATTTATTATGCATGAAGACAATAAAGCGGCCATTGAAATATCCAGATCCGATGCAATTGGACAAAGGTCCAGGCATATTGATATAAAGTTTAAGCATGTGAGACAACTGTCTCAAGACGGATTCATTAAAGCAATACATTGCGATACTTCTGAACAATTAGCTGACATATTAACAAAACCCTTACCTTCTAAACAACACAAATATTTAACTTCTAAATTATATGTATTATATTGTCCTGAATCAGAATGTAATTGATGTTGTGTAACGAACCGGCATTTAGAGGGGGATTTGTCAGATGTAAATGCCTTATTCTCCAATGTGTAAATAATGTATATATGGAACATCAGAGGTTAACTTATTCTTTGGACTTTAATGTATTCATAACTTACCACTCCCATTCCTAGCTCCACCCCTTGTATATATAAGGAGCCACCCTCACCATTCTCGTCGCTTCTACCTTGAATATTCAGTGAATATAGAATGCCTATCATAATTAAAAAGAAATATATTTAAAGCTCTAACTCCTATTATCTTTATTGAGTCTGATCCTGAAAATATTGCAACAGTCCCTCACTCCTTTTCTGATACCCTCTTATTCTTTATTTCTGCTAAATTTATTGTTTTCTTTCAATCTTCTAGCTGGATGGATAAAATGAATTAGAGGAATGAAGTGATCACTTGCACACAGAAATCTAAATTAGACTGGGAGTCTTTTGAAATCAGCTCGAGTCATGCAAATTGCCCAATTCTGGTTAACACAGCAAATTCTATGATATGTGGCAGCAGAACAATTACGAGACTGAATTCAGTACTCAAGATAAGCCTTTGATATGTGGTAGAAAACTAGGGCTTATATCTAGTGGTGGGTTTCAAAATTTTTTACTACCGGTTCTGTGGGTGTGACTTGGTGGGTGTGGCATGGCTTGGTGGATGTGGCTTGGTGGGCGTGGCAGAAGAAGGATACTGTAAAATCTCCATTTCCACCCAACTCCAGGGGAAGGTTACTGCAAAATCCCCATTTCCTCCCAATCAGCTGAGACTTGGGAGGCAGAGAATAGATGGGGGGGGCAGTCAGAATTTTTACTATCGGTTCTTCGAACTACTCAAAATTTTGCTACCGGTTCTCCAGAACTGGTCAGAACCTGCTGAAACCCACCTCTGCTTATATCTTACCACTGTTCCTCTTAACTTGCACTGAATAGCTATCAATTGTGTATTGCCACTTTGCCTTTAAGATGAAAAATTATGTTGGAAAGGTAGCATATTACATAAAATCTCCAACTAGACATTGGATTTTCCCAGCTCTCTCCCACCAGGGCTCTGCAAACAGAATTGCTGGCTGAGAAATTCTGAGAGCTGAATTCACAAGTCTTAAAATTGCCACACTTGGAGACCACTGTGCTAAACTAAGTCTATCAAATTTGAGTTCCAAAAACACATACCACTACTAGTTGGTACCTGTCATTTCATATCTATCAAGATTTTTGCAATCCAGTCCTGGTAGTCATACTCTAAGCAAGATTCTTAGCTCTTTTTCTCTTTTCTACCTTCCTAAAAGTCTTAGAGAATGAACAAAGAACAGCTGAGCAAACAAAAAATTCACCAAGTTCCACAGGATTTTCTTTCTTGCTCTCATTTCTTTTTCCCATCAATTCAAAAATGGTTACATTATCATTTTACCAAATAATCCAGTTACAAATAAGATATTATAAAAGGTTTTGTGGAGAGGGGGGAAGGAGGGGAAGGAGGATGAAGAGAAAGTTAAAATACAGTATCTCCCATATACTTGTAAAAATCTAGGCATAAATAGTTATATAACTATTGCAGAGACAATGACCCTACTAAATATAATCAGTGGCATATTTGTACTGGCTCAAACCACTTTTCCAAACATGTAGGCAAGGATAGGACCTGGACTAAATCTAATAAATTCCTAGGAGCCAACAAATAACTTTCTTGACTATGTTAAAAAAAACAAATGAAATGAAAGTTTCTCATGGTCAGAGGGCAATATTAGGTATTGCCTCTGTATAAAGCAATATACAAACTAAGAAAAATATTATGTGGGTTTGAAAAGGCCATAATTACAGTATGATTACAATCAGTCAGAACAGTTAAAGGATTAAAGGTCTAAAAGGGGGGGAAATTTGACAGGAGACATTTCTTATGGATTTTTATTGGTATATGATGAGTGAGCTGATTCTTCATGGAATTTAGTCACTTAGTCATTTAGATGAGCTATAAAGAAAATATTCATCTATCAGAAAAAGCCTTCTTGCATACAAATAATTTTTAGTAATGTTTAGACACTTTGTCAACATCTTATCTTCTCAAAGAAAAAGACATCGAAGTATGATTTCACATACCTCCATGCCTTCAAACAATTACAACTTTATGCAATATGGAATGAAGGTTTTAAAACTGCCAGATATTTAGAATTGGTCTGGAGAGAAATAAGTTTGCTGCCTCATCTACAATTATCCCTACCCAAAGTAACATCCAAATCTAGAAAATATGACTATACCATTTATTTTTGATACCAGTATTTGTTTTTTAAGCAACTATATATCCATCTGATGATGGGTAGATAGGCTACAATTACTACCCCAAAAAATAGTTTAAATGTCGCTGCAATAATCATAACAAAGGCCTTTTAAAAATAAATAAAAAGGCTGTACAAGTGAAAATTATATTTATAGATATGTTTAGTTCTACAGTGTGTTTCCCTGAAGAAACAAGATGAAAAAACAAGTTATTTTTCAAATAACTTATGTTCTGAGAGCATCTGTCAGCACTTAATTTGTATTATTGTGCATAATAAATTTATATTTTGTTTTATAAGAGCTAACTTTTTTCTAAAAGAAAGATATGAACAAGAAGATGTATCAATTTAGAATTTAGACTAAACATAGAGTAGAACAAGATTAGAGTGTCTAATCAGAACAAAAATAGCAAAATAATTAGCTCAAAATGATTTACATAAATTTTTAAATTATTTCCTCCAACATGATCTTTCAAAAAAAAAAAAAAAAGCAATGCTTCCAGATTTGTTGGATGGGAGAGGGAAGCTGTTTCAAATAACTTTTCTATAAATGTTCTAATGTTAATTGCTTATTGGAGTCAAATAACAGCTTCAAACAACTTTCATGGAACTATATTATCAAGGCAATTTTAACTGATGCTAGAAGTGTGACTAGAAAACACATATATGACTTATTTCACTATGAACAAGTAGCCAGTAGGAAGACATTCTATATGACTTCTTGAATGTTACCCAAACTAAGCATTCCCACTTATTCTATTATGCTGCACTGATGATGAACTGAGTACAGTAAGAGGAGAAAACATCAGCAAAATTAGACCATGATACTTGTTCTCATGTCTAGAAATAACTGTTAAGTCATTCTGACAGAAATGCTCATCAACTATATTTTTGAAGCCTTGCAGAATGGCTGACTTTTCTGTAGATCAGAATATAAAGGCTCCCTAGAATGCCTGCAACATAAAGAATAGCACAACAGCTGCCTTTAGAAGCAAAGCCTCCAGAATCTAAACCAATATAAAATTTAAAAAAAACCTTGTGTCTACCATATGGTGACCCAGTCGTTCTAACCCCAACCTTGTAAGACACCCACCGGCATCAACTAAACAAGTGAATGTCAACATTTCATGAAATAGTCTTCTGGGTACTTGCATGCTGTCATGAACTGAGCCAGCTCCTTGAATTATGGTATGCCATGAAGTTATTTATTTCAGACAAAGTCAAGAAGAAAACTTAGGAACTTGCTATCCATGTTCTGGATCCAGATGACACTTTGTGATAGTTAAGTGTCTCATGATTTGTCCCTGGTCATTTCCGTTCTGTTTTCTCACTATATCAGAAAATCATTAACAGAGAAAAAGGCAAAAGTAGGCAATATTTTCTCCTCCATGAAATATTTTTATTTAACCTATTAATAACAAAGAGTCTTGGAACATCCTTAAAATATGACATAAACTTTTATGCATTTATTTACTAAACTCATACCACCAACTATCCTGCTGGTTTTCTGAAAGATCTTTAAAAATATCTCTTCCCTTAAGATAGCCTATTTTGTATGTTTTGTTTTGCATTGTTAATGAATAAGAAAATTTTATTTTGTCTGTTGTTCTTCTTACTTTTTTTTAAAATAAGGATGCTTTTGTTTGATGCTTTAACTGCCCAAAGTGATTTAAGATGGGCCATATACTTTGCAAAAACAACCCACATAAATAAAAACTAACAAACTAATTAAAGTTGCCAGAGCAACTTTACAATAATAACAAAATTAAAATATGAGACACTAAAACAATTTAATCATATGTTTTAATTGTTTTGAAGGCCTTTGGGAACTCTCAACCGGAAAAAAGTGCATTCTACAAAACCAGAGCAGTTACAAAGTCTGTTTCATCAGTTGCCTGCAGTATTATTCTAACTTGATCGACACAAAATTCTCAAAGTGGAATGAGTTGCAAGGATTAAGCTCAGCAGGAATCAAATCAAATCAAAAAGCATGAAAGCTTATTTCTGTCTAAGACCACTTCATCACTAGTGACTTCTTGCTATTACTGAAGTAAGATTGTGCACACTTTGGATTTCATTCATTCTACTCGTTAGAAACATAGAACCTATCTACAATTATTTAAAGCTGGGATTCTTAGCCCAGGATCAAATCTATAGCACTGAACAAGCTGAATGTAAGAATTGTTCTCATTGCATTGGTACAATGTTTGTTGAATGACTTTACATGATCCTTCATGCGTGGATAGCTTTAAAAAAACAAAGAAACAACTTCTTTCACTAAAATTAATGGGGAAAAAGACCTCCCTACATCAGATAAATTTGTCACAGCCTTCTAGACTATGCTTCACTTTCAAATCATTTTAAATTGAAGTATTGACAATTTCAAATGGAGGGGTCAGCAATTTCCTTTAGAATTTTTAAAATAAGAATTATGAATTATTATTGCAAATTAATCTGAGATAAAGAATGGGATTGGTATAATGCTTACTGATATCATACATATATGAACAGCTCTCTTCTAAGTGCAAGATTGTCCAACAATACCCTGGGTTCATATGTCACACTAAATGACAACACAGTTTTCTTGTTTATGGTTTAAAGGATTTTGTGAATTCAACAATTGGAGGGTTGTAAACCATGGTTTATGTTTAACTATTCTCTAAACCCAGCCAACTGAGGTATATTTAGTAAACCATCGCTAAATCAAAGAATAACAGAATGTCTCAGTCATAATTTTTTGCCTTTATTTCCCATAACAACATTGCTGTTTCTCTCTGTTACAATGTGGCTAAGAAAGATAATGGTTACAACCTCATATTCATAGATCTATAGAATAAATTTATTACAGGAGTAATATCTGTTTTCTTAACTGATTTTCCACAGTAAAAGATTGTACCCTTTAGTACATCACACTATTTCCATGACATTATTTTCCAAATACTTCCTGCAGGTGCTTCCATAAGAACAAAAGTCTCCTGCAGTGTGAATTCTGGAATTTAAGAAAGGGTTTTTTTTTTCCCTTCCAGGAACCCTCTTTGCTCAATAGGATATATTGGCTTCCTGGACTTGCAGCTCTTGCTTGAAGAGCAGGTGTCAGCTGTGGTTAGGAAGGTCTTTGCATAATTCTACCTAGTGTACCTGTTGCACACTTTCCTAGATCTGAGAGCCTTTCTGATAGTCACTCACACCTTAGTCACTTTGCAGTTTGACTACTGTAATATACTCTGCATGGGGGTGCCCCTGAAGACCACCCAGAAGCTTGAACTGGTTCAGAATGCAGCAGCACAAGCAGTAATGGGCAAGTTTTGGTGTGTCCATGTAACATTTGTGCTTCATGAGTGACACCGATTGCTTCCAGATGCAATTTGAAGTGCTGATTGTTACCTATAAAGACCTACACAGCATAATCCTTGGTTATTTGCAGGACCATCTGTGTCCCATAATATCTGCCTGATTGATTTGATTCTACAGAGTTGGTATGCTCTGGGTTCTTTTAACAATATAATCTATCAGGACTCAAGAAATGGACCTCTAAGTAGCAGTGCCTGCCCACAGGGACAAGGCTGTTTCTGAGATCTGGATGTCTTCCATTCGATTGTTATTTAGAAGAGCTATGCAGACCTAGCTCTTCACCTGGCCTTTGGCAAGGGAAAATAAGACCAATCACATTTGCTATCTTTTATTGATTTTATTGTAAATTATTTGATTGTTGTGAGCCACCCAGAGTCATTGAGAGTCAGGCAGTATATAAGATTAATAAATTATTATTGTTACTACAGCTAGCTTTAATTGCAAAGACAAGTGATTTGTAGAGATATCTTGATTTTATTTTCTGTAATATAAGACTGTAATGTTCCTTTTATTGTCTTATTTTCCCTCTGGTAATATATGCTTACCTTCAGATAAGAACCTCTAGCTGACCTTGAAAATGTTAAGCAAGATCAGATTTGGTAACTGATTTGATGGAATACCTTGGAGCTATAGGCTAGACTGAGAAAGGAGGAAAAAATCTACATTTTGTTTATCTTATCTTATTGCTAACTTCCCAGAAGCCTGACCTGTTCAATATTGCTTATACTTGAAGTATTAATGCCTAAAGATTACCATAATTTAGAATTCTTCAAATTTTGGTTTAAAAATAACATTGAAGTCTTCCCAGAGACACATTATAACTTTGATATTTCAAAAAGATATGTTTTAAATATAGGTATTTTTCCCCAGATATCTTTATCTCTGTGCCAGGCCTAAACATCTATCAATACATATCATATCAACAATGCATACAACAAAGACAATATAGATTAAACTTGAATTGAATACTTTATTTGGTCAAGTGTGATTAGACACACAAGGAATTTGTCTCTGGTACAGAACACTAAGTATACTTGCAAAACAACAAAATAATAATAATACCAATAAAATGCTTAACGCATTGTAAGCCACCCTGAGTCTCCAGAGAAGGGCGGCATATAAATCAAATTAAAAAAAAAAAAAGTTTTGAGGAAATAGAAAAGCAAGAATAACATGTAAGCCCTTTCACACTCAAGATTAACTGTTTAATGATAGTTGTAAAATAGATTAAATTTCAACAAATCATTCTGATCCTCTGATCCTCTATCATTAAGTCATATTGTAACAGTATCAAATGCAATTATTTCCATAACAATAAAGTAGCTTATTCCAAATATAGACATGTAAAAACTTAAGTCGTAAAAATAGAAAAGGAAGACAGATTATTAGTTCCAGTTTAAAAGAGCAGTCAGATTACTAGCCCTTTAAATATGATTCAATGAAGGAAATCACAGAGTTGGAAGGGACTCCTTAGACCTTGAATCCAATTTCTATTTCAGGACAAGAATCCAAATTCAGCCACCACACCCCTTATAGCCTGCAGCTCACCAGCCCTCTGCTTCATTGGCTTTCCTGCCAAACTATACATATGTATTACTGGGATGTTTTTTTCTACCATTCACTTGTAATCAGCTTGCCTGTAAATTGACCTGATTATTTTAGGTCCTATCCTCTGGACTAATGGCGAAAAAAGTCTTAATATTCTTCGGTGTGACATTGTTTCAAATATTTTAAAAGTACCACCATTTTCTCTTCTCTAGGCTAAACTTACCTAGTTTCTATATACCGGTATGTTCCCAGGATTTACCGTAATTTGTAAGTGCCTGAACTCTATTCCAAACTTTTTTCAAATTGTCTGTATGCTTAAATGTGTGTTAGAAGAAGGCATAATTTTTCAGCTGAAATCTGAAATGAAGGACATTTCCCAAAGAAATTATATTTCTATTGGTACAACTTAAAGTTGCATTTTCAGCTAAATCACGCTGCTGACTCATATTCACTTTGTAATCAACTAATATTCTAAGATGTTTTTCATAAGAACTACTGTATTTCTAAGCAAGGTACCTCTCATTCTATATTTATGTATTTGATTGGTGTTTCTTAGATGCCTCCATTTGTATTTATCTCTGTTACATTTATGTTTTTATACAGCTCATTTCTGTTAAAATCACTTTTAATTTTATTTCTATCTTCTAAGACATTCACTTAACATGTGTATCCAACATATCTGACAAGATTCTCTTCATTTACATTAAAATCATAGTGTTTGGCAATAAAAATTCTATTACTATGGCTGAGAACAGTATATATAAACTTGTTTAATTTGATAATTAACTAATTATTATAGTGAATTAAAATAATTACAATTATTATTTAACAGGCCAATCATTTTTAAAATGCATGTCTAATTTTTCAAAGGAAGAGCTACCTAGGGACCAGTTTTTCTTTGATTATTGCCAAAATTACATCATAATCAGCTAATACTTTGGAACATGATATGAATTCACTGAAATCAGCTCTATACCAAATTGAAATCTTGCAATTGTATAGGTGACCTTACAAAGGCCAAACAGGATATAGTATTCACTGTTTCTCCAGCTCAGCCTTGCCCACTCTGCCTTCTTTGGAGGTTTTCCAAAGTTGAGATTTCCAACTAGAAAAAGTTTGTCTTGGAGGCCTTTGGTGTCAGGCTTTATATTAGAGCTTGGCACTAAATCATAGATCTCCTGACATTATGCAGTACTTGGTTTGACTTGACAGAGGACTCTAGGGCATGACTCTCTTCTAGATCAAAACCCTTATGACAGAAAAGAATGAAGCCTCAAACACAAGAGTTGATTGTGCACTACAGAGGAAAGAATTCAGAGTCAACAGTATATATACATTTCTCCAGAGTTTAATTTCTCATCTTCTCCCTCCCACACATCTTTTCAAGTTAATGTCTACTTCAATTTGGGCCTTAGTGCTCTTTAGTCTCAGTATTGCTAGTTCCCATTTTACCAGGTTCAGCAAAAGGCAAGGGAATATTCAAGATCAGAGACCCTGTCCGAAGCCAGAAGTTTCCTCCAATCCCCAAAGGGAAGTTCAGCAGATTTCTGTGGCCTGCAGGATGCTGTCCCAGGGAACACAGGGTTGCCATCTGCTTATTTATTTTGAGAGTTATTCTGGGAATATAGTTATTTTGCTTGTTTTCTTGAATTCTTGACTCTCTGATCCTGAATATTTCACATGCCTACATTTATCTGTATAATTGCTAAGAATGTAAAATTGTTAAGCTTATGACTAGTACATTATTGTCATACTGATAATATTCTTTATAAATTGAAAAGATATATTGAAAAACAAGAAAAAAATCACTTTCCACTCTATCATATATTCAAATGAAAATATTTACCAAGAGCTATCCAAATGTGGTAGAGAAGCAAAGTTGGACAGAGTTTCTCAACATTAATTTTGGAGAAGGATCCACTTCTGGACTAAAATGTGTATTTTTTTTGTGTTCTTCGTTCCATCATAATGGAAATGTTATTGTTCAAGAGTGCTGCTGTTTAAAATTAGATTTTCTACAAATGTTCATACAAAAATGTCTTTTTATATGAATTGACTATGATTAATTACTTTGGTAGCACACAGTAGCGAAACAATGAATAGCTGTGTTAAATAAGATAATTGCAGTTTTATTTGTATTATTTGTTGTAAAGAGAGCGGAAAATATACTCCATTCAAGCTCTGAATCTGACATTCATTGGGACAAATGTATCATTTTGGGACAAATATTTTCAATGGTGAATTCCATTTGTGCAAGCCAACTATATATACAACTATATTGCTTTTACTATGATAAAAGAGTTATATGTAGAAAACAATTCAGTTTATGTTAAGAATTCAAGAAGCAGAAGCATTTACCAGAATCAGTTGATTGACAATCAGTTGATTGTCAGGTAGCATTTGAATTGTCTGAACTGAGACTGCTTACAGATGCTAGGGATTTCAGGACAACAGATGCCAAATTAAAAATTCAACCATATTATGCATATCAAAACTTTTTTAAAAAATTACTCAAATCATGTGTGGCCACCATCTTCTTAATTCAAAGATATATTTTCTTGGACTTGCAGAAATATAGTGCAAGCTTAAGAAAAGGCACAATTCCTTTAAGGAGAGTTGAGAGATACAAGAATCTAAAATACCCTTACCAGCTTCTGATCCAAATACTGCATACTGCAAGTTATCTTGCTCTTAAGAGAAACTTTTGAATTAACAATTTCTAATACCTTAAGGATAAAAAATTCCATCCTAAAAGATTTACCATCTTCCCTTCCCTTTAATTTCATTTCATGGGTTTTTTTTTTCTTTTTTGTTGTTGTTGCTGTTTTTTTGGGGGGGGTTGGTCTTTAGAAGATTCCCAACTTCCCCATCATTTCTCTAGCTCTATCTGCTATGCCATGGTTGATAAATACTGACCTTGCAAATTTCTGTCTTTTCTATTTTTAGGTTACAAAATACTATGTGAAAGTGGAGTGCTAGGGAATAATGTTTCATCCTTGCCAGGACTATTACCTGTATTCAGTAGAAAATTGTGTTCTGTTTTAATCAGCGGCACATTATTTTGAGTGTGACTTATGATCTCTTTTTCAACACGGTGGATAAGATGACTGGGTTTTGTGCAAATTCTGTTTTGGTGGCTTTCATCAAGTCATGAATGAATGAGGCAATGTAGTTTATCTCATTAAGTTTAACTCCTACTTGTAAACTGGAATTAAAAATCAAAGCCAATACATATCTAAGGTAGGATACACGATCAAGGATTACAGGGGGAAAACATCAGCATGAGCACCAGAGTTTAGAGGGCAAAGCAGAAATATAATACTGTAAAGGATAAAGCAGAAATAGAATAGAAACACAAATGCAATGGTTGAAACATGTAAGAATGGGCTAGCGCGGAAAGCTGTTCCAGCACTTAACAGCACATGGGAAGAACCATAACATTTCTTGGCCTTTACACAAGCACACCTACCGGAAATATTTAACTCTGAAATTAAGTTCCTAATACTTCAAGGATTCATGTTATGAGCTTCTCCCCAGAAGCAGGATCTCCCTTCTATTGTGTGATTCTCTACCAAAAGCCACTTATAGTCTAGAAAGTAGCAATGTTCATTTGAAATACAATTCTAGATAAGGAAGACAACTGAGTGGCCCATTAAGTCCCTCCAAAGATTTGCATTTTCCAAATCCCAGACCATACCCTGCCTTCTAGTCAGCTGCTTTGGCTATACATCTTGCCACTCCATTTTATATCCTCATGGCTCTTCCTCTTATCACAAATATGCCCTCAAAGAGGATAGTGGGCCCAGCCAGCTTCAGAATATTCTCCAGCACATTTTCCAACTGGATTCAACTTCTTTGTGTTTCTCAAACTCTCCTGCTTGATCTCACTGATTTGTCCTCTCTGCCCACGCTCTCTCAGAAAAAAATATTATTTTCCTGGCTTGTTTTTTCAGATAAGATGGCCTCTCCCAGTTATAATTGTCCATACTCCACAAATAATAAGCAGTTTGATTAGGTCCAGATTAACTTCTCTTTGAAACAAATAGTAGTTGATAAAAAAAACCTTTAGATATTGTACCTTACTTATTTAAGAGCAGACTAGACTATGTTTCACTATTGTATTGTAAACCATAATCTCTGTTCATGTGACAGAAGACACAACTCTTTGTAAGTAAAACTTCTCCCATTCATATCCAAGGAGAAAAGATGGTGGAAGCTTGGGAGAGCAAGGCTTTGGTTCATTTTGTTCCAGCTAATGCTTATTGCAGTAAAATATGTCTTACTTATATATGAACCAGTATAATGCCTAATTTGTATATTGCACCATGACTGAATAAACTAAAATTTACTTGTCGTAAATCATTGAGAAACCTCAATTATTGGGTACATAAAACAAACTAAGTCAAAATCAAATACACTAAATTATGCATTTGCAGAAATATGAATTCAGCTATTATTATCAAGAATAAAGCGAGATTATTATATGGTCAGAAATGGAAAGAGTCTGTACTACACACAATGGAATAATGGTTGATGAACATTACAGAACCTGCAGAAATAACAAAGTTGATTTCTTTGATTAGAGAAAAGACAATGTCTGTGTTTATTGCTGACTGGAAACCTCTTGGAGACTTTTTGTGTGAAACAGAAAAAATGAATTTACGAGTTATTAAATTGATTTGACAGGTTATATAAAAATGGAGTTATGCTAGAGCAAGATTTATATAAAATAATGTTATAACTGTTCTTATAATTGCTGTAAAGAGAATCAGAAGCTACCTCTTTGTACTTTCTTTCTTTGTTTGTTTGTTTGTTTGTTTTTAATTTGATTTATATGCCGCCCTTCTCTGGAGACTCAGGGTGGCTTACAATGTGCTCAGAAATGTGCTTTTTGCATTATTAGCTCTTTCTCTGATCTTTTTCTTTGCCCTTTTTCCTCATTCTGTATTAATTTTTATTAGTTTTTTATCTTCTTTCTTAAAAGTTCTAATAAAATTATATTTTTAAAAAAGGAATAAAATATATGTGCATTAGATAAAATTTCTGCAGAGCAAACCATCTGAAGAGTTTTTATATTGTTCTGGATTATATTCCTTAAGAAATGGAAATAAAAGATCCTTAATGGCTTCCTAAAATGAGCATAAATGTCCTATATCTTTAGTACATTAGCTGTTTTTAAATTTTCATTTAATTTCAGTTTGGATAACACCTAGGTATAAATTACCTTAGACAGATTACGTGAAAATTTAGCTTCTAAATCTGGAAAAGGTAGAAGGAAAGAGAACTGCAAGAGACTGAGTCTGTTATAGAGGCAATGGGATACCATCTCATAGGGCCATGATGGCGACTCTATGGCACATGTGCCAAAGGTGGCATGCAGAGCCCTCTCTGTAGGCACGCGCACCATTGCCAACTGCTGTTCTGGTTTCTGGCGCATGCATGCATGCATGCCAGCCAGCTGATCTTTGCATGTGCTGGAATCCCGAAAACCCAAAGACCAGCTGCCTGGCATGCACATGCACACTGGCCATGCCGATGTTGAAAAGGTTCACTATCACTGTCATAGGGATAGTCATCATGGAGAAAATCTTATCTATGTCATCAGTAAGAGACTACTACTACTTGATGGCATGTAATCAATCAAATGATGTACAGTAAGACTGGAATGAAAGACAGGATATTAATCTGATAAAATAAAGTATTGCATTTTATAATATAAAAATCAGTACTTTACAATGGGAGAAATCCATTCTTTTAAACAGAGATTAAGAATTAATAACATACTCAGACTTGAAATTTAGGTAAACTTATCTATCTGGAAATTCAAACATTAATGCAAGTTTGGAGAAGGAGATTTAAGAAGTGTATCAGAATAAACTAGAGTAAATCAGCATTCCATCCATGCCCTTTAGATTGGTTTCTCAGATAAAGCCTAAAATACAATGTATGCTGTGATACTTGCTGCTTTGAAACGGGATCAAATGTCTATTTTATTTTCTTCCTACTTTATCTTCTTTGAAATTTTTTTCTGAAAACATGATTCCAATGCCCCAAAGACAATTAAGTAATGCTTCACAGTCCATGAGTTCTATATACATCATGTTTCAAGGTAGACAAAATGTTTCAAAAGAAACCCTCTTCCACCAAGCAGCCATGTGTTACCAATTTTCTCATGAAAAATGTGCCTTGAAAAATTACAAGGATTAATGAATTATTGCTAGCTATTTTTCTGAAAAGCATCAGAATACTTGCCTCACTCAGAGAATTCCAACATTGGTGAAATTGCTAGAACATCTCCAATTTCTTTTCATCTCTGCAAAGCATGGGTTGTTATTCAAAATGATGACATTTAAGTTAAATCTAATAGCCCTCTTCAAGCATTCTGGAAACCAGAGCAATCTGGTTCAGAGACACAAAAGTCAAACATACTGATTGTATTGTTTTGCATCAGTTTTCATATGTCTTTTCCACAGTCTATACTGGTGAATTTTCACAAGTAGAGAAGACCTCAGCTAAATGCTGAGGAATAAGCCAACATATACAATATGGGAAGGCAAAATCAGCATATACACAAGAAATAAAATACTAGCAATAGCCATCTAAACCCGAGTGAGAATAAATAATCACAATGCCACAGCAGCACCTTTTGTCAACTGGATCTTTCCAGAGGTCCTGGGCAGCCTGCCAGGTTTCTTAAACAAAATGACTATTGAAGTGATAAGAATCCTAAGAGTTTACATTAAATTTCAGTTTCTTAAGGAAAGCATATGTTGTAGAGTTCAAATTTATTTATTTATTTATTTATTTATTTATGTAATTTATATGTTGCCCTTCTCTCATAGGACTCAGGGTTTTGTTTACAAAACAAAATGAAGAATTACATAAACAATTTAAAATCAGTTTAAAATTAAATTAAAATCAATTAAAAAATTATTAAAATTATTTGAAGTCACCCCTACGGATTCAGCCCATTTGGTGAAAAAGCCACGTCTTCAATTTGAGGTCCGGGGCTGTCCTGAGGCCAGTGGGCAACCCATTCCAGAGGGTCGGTGCTCCCACAGAGAACGCTCTCCCTCTGAGGGCTGCCAACCGACATTGTCTGGCTGACGGCACCCTGAGGAGGCCCGCTCTGTGTGAGCGCACCGGATGATGGGAGGAAGGCAGGAGATGATCCTGCAGATACCCCGGACCTAAGCCATTAGGGCTTAAT
Organism: Pantherophis guttatus; assembly: GCF_059756535.1. Taxonomy (NCBI): domain Eukaryota; kingdom Metazoa; phylum Chordata; class Lepidosauria; order Squamata; family Colubridae; genus Pantherophis; species Pantherophis guttatus. The sequence goes on from NC_142068.1 coordinate 44,154,439, forward strand.
AGGTGAGCACCAGCACTTTGAAACGAACCCGGAGAGCCACCGGCAGCCAGTGCAGCTCGCGCAGGAGAGGTGTCACACGGGAGTACCAAGAAGCCCCCGTAACAACCCGCGCAGCCGCATTCTGGACTAACTGTAGTCTCCGGCTGCATCCCAAAGCAGCCCCAAGTAGAGGGCGTTACAGTAGTCCAACTGAGACATAACAAGGGCATGAGTGAGCATCCCGATCTAGGAAAGGGCGCAACTGGCAACAAGGTGTACCTATGCGAAGGTCCCCCTGGTCACGGCCGTCAAATGATCTTCTAGGGATAGCCGTGAATCCAGGAGGACCCCCAGATTGCGGACTCTTTCTGAGGGAGTAAGAATCTCCCCTCCCATCACTAGTGATGGGGCCACTAGATCAAGAGATGCCGGTATCCACAGCCACTCTGTCTTGGATGGGTTGAGTCTGAGCCTATTCCTCCCCATCCAGATCCGCACGGCCTCCAGGCACCGGGACATCACTTCAAGGGCATCATTGGGGTGGTCTGGGGTGGAGATGTACAGCTGGGTGTCGTCAGCGTACTGGTGGTACTTCACCCCGAAACCACGGATGTTCCTTCCCATCCAGGCCCGCACCGCTTCCAGGCAGCGGGACATCACAGAAATGATCAAAGAAATGATCATTTCTTTGATCATCAAATTCAAATCATCACAATAAATGATCAAAGAACTAGCCCAATTCTCCTACAAAATTATAACTAAATTTGTGGCTTTAATTTGTGGGACAGTAATAAAAAATAAAGTTAAATTATAGAATGTTTATGTTTTCAATCTGAGCATGAACCTTAAATATTAAATATTAGTAAGTAGAATATCCAACTTTAAAATATTTCTATTGCTAAACACGTTATTTCTGCACATGTTTATCCCAGTTAGGACTAGTAGAAATATAATTGCTGAACTCTTTCCAATTCAAAATAATACAAGCTGATACAATATAAGGTGAAAGATAAGAGAACGGGGGCAATTTTAGTCTCTTTTCCATTTTTAAAAATATATCTATATAACCTAGAGCCTTTCTATTCATCTTATTGTCACTAGCAAACTATGGGATGCTGTTTTAGATACCTGCAGAAATGCCTCCCTTCTGGGCCTCTTTGAAGTGTGATTGCTCAGTCAATTTACCATTGACAACAGCTGCTGAGAAACCAAATCTTCAAGAAACTTAAAGTTAAGTAAAAATATCAGAAAAAGAAATTCTCCTGACAAGGTTCACAAGGTTTCACAACAGCTGTGTAGAATGTGAAAATGATTTACATTATTTTTATTTATTTTGTACAGTGCTAGGTAGGACTTGTATCAATGCAACCTTCCTAAGACTGATATCATTCCATTCATTTTGAGGAAACCCGTCTGAGGAAGATAGCTACATTAATAATAGCAAGCAAAGCATTTTTCACTGGTATCAAGGAAACAGGGAAACATCAGAAATGAATGAATGAATGAATGAATGAATGAATGAACACACACACACACACACACAACACAACACAACACACACACACACAAGTATTTCTTGGCACAATACAATGAAGAAAAATAACATTTTTATTTATGTCATCAAAACATGAGGAGTGGCTGATATAAACCAATATAAGTCTGCAACAAGGATCCTTAAAGATAAGAGCATGGGGTCAGTTAAAATCCTGACAGTTTCCATAACAGAGTGGGAAAGTGAGTCTTTCTGTATCATACTGTGATATTTTGACTAAAGCCATAGCGGAAATTTGTCATAAATGTACAATACATACAGTAATTGCAATGTAGATATTGATAATGTTTCAAGAAAACTGTGGGCTTTCATGTGCCAAGGAATAGTTTTCATTCTAATGCCATAATTTCTACTAATTATATTACCGAGGCTCTACTGCTTCATACCACCCATGAACAAGATGGAGATTTTGGCAGGTTTGAAGAAGGTTTCCAGAAGATACACATATAAATGTTTGGAGAAACAGCTTATAAGAAATTATTGTAAAAACAGTGCTGTGAGCAATCAGTAATCTCAGAAGCCATGAAATGTCAACTGATCATTGCTGGGGGGGAAAGCAATCAAATGGATGCAATCCTGAACATCAGCAAGCCATGCTACAACATTCACACTATGGCATAGTTTTTCAGGTCCCATTGAAGATGTATAATAACCAGAGTCTATCATCTAGCATCTGCCCATGTATTTTATTTCCTCAGGGCATCATACTACCATATAGGGCACAAAAAGATGTAAGGTTATTTAATCATTACAGATCATTAGAAGAGGTTTGTCATTTAAATGGGAATTTTGTAAACAGAAACATAATGCTGTATAAAGTAGCAGCAAGGTCTTTTAAATTGTATCAGCTAAATTTAATGTTTTCACTAATCCAAGCTTTTTTGATAGAACACAGTAAATATGCTGGATGAGAACTAGTCTTTTGATGTACTTGAATACTGGAATCAAAACTATCCAGAAAGAAGTTGTTTATGACAACTACAGACTAGCCGAAACTGATAAGTCTATCTAAAAAGAGTAATTAGAAAGCCATGATAAGAAACAAACTATTCAAATATCAACAGTCAAAAAACGATGGGTACAATTCTGTCTAATGCATTTACATTCAGAGCTTTCATATCCATACATTGTTTACATCACTTGAATGGCAAAACCAAAAAGACAGAGTGAGAGCAGTGAAGTAGAAGTAATACTTAAAAGATGAATAAGAAATATTTCTCAAATAAGACAAAATAAATAGAAATCAGACTGTGGCATGCAGTAATAACCCATGCTAATTTTCAATGACAAGATATTTCATAAGAGAGAAAATGTGCTATATTTTGTATTTCACAGTAACTTTGCCATTGTAGAAAGAGAAAGTGGCTGAGCACATACGCAGCCTCCTACCAGCTTCCACATCTCCATCCTTCCTTTTCTCTTGATTCCGGAAGAAGAATCAGGCTTTCAGTAGTAAAAGGCACAGGAATAAAGCTTGTTAACATTTTCTTTAATGTATTTGTTTAGCTCCCGTGTTGTTCATTCCCATTTCACACAAATTCTCCCTTGCTTCCCTTTCTATTCCCCAAGGTACCAGAGAGCCACCCTTTAGCTGTTCTTACCTGAAGTGGAGTGAAGACTTTCCAGACTCCAGTATCTGGAAAGGACCCCTCGCATCCCACTGCTACCACCACACACCACTCCGCTGCTCTCTGAATCTGAACCTGGGGAGAGGCCAGAGCTTCCACTGCTACTACAGTTGGCTCCGCTGTCTGCACCAGCAGATTCGCAGCTGGAGTACTGCTGGGTCCTCATGCAGGCAGGCAGATGGAGAGCCAGGAGGCTCTGCTGCTACGAAGAAAGAGGGAGAGTCAGCTGCACCAGCCAGTTACACGCAGGGCAGTGGCCACCAGGTCCTGCTGTCTAAGTGCTGTATGGGATTCCTCTCCTCCGCGTTGCCAACCGCCTGCACGATGCAACCTGACATCATAGGGGTCCACCAGGGAGGCTCCCTTGCTGACTGTTGAAAAAACCTCAGCTCAAATTTGCAGAAGTAGGCTTATTTCTAAGCTGATTCCAAGGGATTAAACAAACCAAGGACAGGACAGAGAGAGCTTAAATTGCAAGGGAAGGGGAGGATGTAATGTACCTCTACAGAAAAGTTTGAAGCAGTTCCAAAAGGCTTGGGGAGAGGAGAAAGAGTTGTTTCACTGGCAGCTCCCTCATCAGCAGACAGTAGTTAAACAGAATGAAGGGAGCAGCATGCCTGTAAGTATATAAGTAGATATTCAGAGGACTAGCCTGCACATCCTCATACTATTCTGGTTTGTATCTAGAATAAGCTAATCCTGAAGCAATGACACTATCCTGCTACCACAGTCCATTCTATAACAATTAAGAGGTGATCAAATTCAGAGAGATGAAAACCAGCTCATCAAAACAGTGTGACTGTGGATGCCAGATAACCTCATTATTCCAATATGTATTTCATGTTGGAGATCTGAGGGGGGGATTAAAAAGTTTCCTATACAAGGGATTTTTTTAAAGAAAGGGGCACATATTAATCGTTTGACAGCTCAATGCAACAGGAACAGGGTGGTCTAGAGTTGTTTCTTATGCTCTATCTTTCCAGACTGCAAAAAAACACAGAAGAGATTCCAACAAGCTTAGCATGTGCGGAGAGCCTCGGGTGTATTTGAAGAGCACATTTAAGACTTGAAGAAAGATGCAAAGGGCTTTACCAAGGATGCTAACATATTCATATGTTGGTGTCTGTTTCTTTAAGACACCTGTATTTCAAACAAAACTTTCCGGAGGAAAATATATCCCATCCCACAGTGCTAAGAAAAAGTTTAGCCTTTGAAGATTCTTTTCATGTAGCTTTTTTTTTTAAATTAAGAATGCTCTTATCAGCAAATAGTTGACAAGCCTTAGAATTCCCTAATAGATTTCATTATTATTATTTCTGTACTCTACAATAAACACAACAGAAAAAAGGAGAGTAATATACCACCTTTTTGAGTATCTGTTTCACTCACAATACGAGAAAAAAATAAATTTGTCACTCTGTCATTTTTCCAGTGTTTTTCTAAAACAACTGTGGGGTTGGTTTAAAAGAATTTTGGAACTAAGACATGTATATAAAAATTGTATTCCCTGGTGAAGAAGGAATTCACCTTTTAAACATCAGCATACTTTGAGCAAGGAGTCCCTGCTAATATTTCTAAGAGTAGGGATCTACAGCTTCTCCTGTGGGGCCCTGACAGGGTTGTCATGTAGCTGTCAAACATTAAAAGATAGCAATGAAGAATGCATTGAGGGCAGAGAGGAGGGCTAAATCCTTTAAAAAGCCACTTATTCCACTTCAGCATCACACAGTTTATGTCCACTGGATGTCTTTTTTCTTTAACAGTTCAATACTATAGAACACAGATCCACCCACATTAATATTAATGGTAAAAATCAGCAGCAGATCAAACATAAAAATAAAAGTTATCTTGAATATCCAATATACTGCCTCTTTAAAGCTTTTTGCTTTATAGAAGACAATAGTATTTAGAAAGCATTTTCAAAACTGATCTGGGACAGTCTTGGTTTTTTTCCTGAAAACATGTATATATTGCACTTTTCATCCCAAATAAGATTTTTGAGATAGCGAACAAAATCTGAAATAAAATGACAGGGAGATAAAACAACCTCTCCATGGAGAAAACTAATGAACAGTCACATCTTAACATCTCATGTTAATACTTCCTAATAGTGATTCTGTATTATACAATAGCAGTGACATAACTAACAATATGAAATCCACAATTGTAATAGAGCACATGCATATATACACACACTCACATTCAAGGAAGGAAGGAAGGAAGGAAGGAAGGAAGGAAGGAAGGAAGGAAGGAAGGAAGGAAGGAAGGAAGGAAGGAAGGAGGGAAGGAGAAAGGAAGGTGTCTATTATGTATCTTAACAATTAAAGGATCAATTTAGCACTGAAAGGATACTAGAAAAAAGGAAAATAAGTATTCCTGTCAGCATCAAAGACTCTACATGCATATACACCTAGGTAGACTAAAACAGCAGCAAAATCTGAGCAACATTGGCTCAGATCAATCATTAATATAAATGTTTAAAAGCTCATCTGACAAAGAGAGGAAAACTTTCTGCTCCTGACTGGATGCTTTGTTTGAGACTTCCAGGTTTTGCTGGACTCTGCCCAGTATCTAAAATGATTAACTCTTTCATATCTGAAACCCTGGGAATATTTTTCCTCTTTCACCTAAACACCTGATAAGTATTTGGATAAGAATCAACCAAAAGGCTAGAAAAGTATGGGCAAATATCTGGAGAACCTGAGGACTTGCATAATCTGTTCACCCTTGTGATTCAAACCTCTTTAACAGTGACCAAATATATATACATGGGATCAAGTGAACAAAGTTAGCTAAGTTTATACCTGAGGCAAAATGCCTTCCCTTCCCATTCAACACACACAGAAGTCAACAGCATGAATGTATTTAATCTTATGTAAGCACTGGCAGTGGGAGTGGATTGCCATCCTGCCTAAGGGCAACAGAGTGTCATAGCTGTATACTGACATCACCTGACAAATACATTTCATTTTCTCTCAGCATCTGTTGTCTCAATTGTAGTAGAATAATATGCTTGGATAGTCCTAGAAAGCATTTTAGAGCAAACCTCTATGATTCATCATGTTTCTATAATCCAAAACAAAACAAATAACATGAATAGCATTACAATTGCTCCAAATTATAAAGCACATGTGACTCAAAAGTTAAGATACAGTTTTTAATTTATTTTTATTTATTCCATTTCCATAGCCATCCATCTCAATCAATGTCTCTAATTTAAAAAATATATCACAATTTAAAAACTAAATAACAAAAAAAAACACACAATAAAAACATCCAAAATAAATATACATAGCAGCTAAGATAATTGGCCAGTAAGCAATAAAGCCCTTGACACATTCAGCACCTCACATTCAAGAACAGAGCCAGGTTTTTAGGGTCTTACTCACTGGTTGGATAGAAATGTGGAGAGAAAGCTTTGACAAAAGTAGTCAAAAGGGTTTGTAGACACATTAACAGAAAAGGAAATTCAGTCCTGGGAAAGAAGGGAGTGTGAGAAAGAGACTCAAACTAACCCTGTCTTGATTCTGCTTGGTATAAGAAGGACCAGAGGGAAACTCTAGCAGAGTTTCAATATTCCAATATTATACCCTACAACAATAAGTAGGATTCCTACAATCCTTGTAGAGTCCATTTCCTGACCTGGTCTATCTCAAAGATTTGACCCTGGTGCACAAACAGATATAATTTTATTTTCTATTTGTTCTTCTCCCAAAGGCTATCCTGGCAACTGTTGTTCTTTTATACCACCATTATTTTCATTTCCTAAACCCTCACAATTTATTTGAAGTTCATCTATGGTCAACCATTGATGAATTTAAATGTGGAGGATACCTATGAAGATATCAGTTCTATGTCCAGCTATCTATAGGATGGTACAGAAATAACTTCCCTCCAGTGCCCTATCTATAAATGTGATATTTAGTGTTTTTTGAACAATTTGAACAATCATGCAGGGGTGTCAAATTGGCAGCCCACAGGCCAGATGTGTCACGCGCAGGCCACACCCATCCCAGCTCCATGAAGGGGGAAAACATTGTGATACATCACGTGACAGCAACATGATGCTGCGAGTTTGACACCGTGAACTAGGGGATTGCAAAACCATCAGGGGCCACCCCTTTGTTAAAACAGTTGAGAAATGTTAGGATGAAGCTTCTTATACTGAAAGAAGAACGGAGCAGAGGAAAGTACAAGAAGAGGGTGGGATTTCCTGCCACTGGAAAAAAGAGCAGAGCTCTTGTGCTTCTATTGGAAAACAGAATTAAGTAATTGCATCTGAGGAAGAAGTCAAATCAGTGGAACTGTTGAAGAGTGACAATGTTGTGTATAAGTGTTATGTACAATGTTGTATATAAGTACAATCCAGGAATAAGGCATAAGTTGCATGATATTAGGAACCCTAAAAATCCTAAAAACAAAATTGCAACCTGCTTGTAATGATGCTTGGGTGTACACTTCCAAACCTATCATACATAAGAGTACTTCAGAACTTTATACAAAGAGATATTTCTTGAAAATAATGAGATGCTTCATTTCATTTCATTTTTTCTTTGTTGCTCAGTTGTCAGTGTCTTGGGACAGTTTACAAAGGTTAAGACACAAAGATGTTTTTCTGATTATTTTCAAGGAATAGGGCCTCATAACTTTGCTTCCTTACCTTGCTGCAGAAACACCTTAAAGTTGATTTTAATTATTCCATTTTAAACTGGCATTTTTCTTTTCTTGATACAAATATTTTCATATAAAAATATTGATTATATAGTTGATGACCTGACCAGGGGCTTGATCTTGCCCAGTTCCCATTAGCCATTTCATTCTCCTGCAGGCAAATCTTTTCATATCCATTCAATGGGTATTTTCCTATATATTATAATAGATATCTGGAGGTTTTTTTCTGGGTTTTACTAATTTTGCTGTTATTGTTTGTTTTACATAAGACTATCGGTATCCAGCTGACTAGCCAGTGGAAGGGAGCCACTGAAGGGAACACTGACTGAAGTAAGGCTAGAGCCAGCATGAGTGTGTGAGTGAGAGAGAAAGAGAGAAGGGGAAGGCACAGGATAAGTGAAGAGCTCATCTAGAATGACTATCTTCCCATTTTTTCAATTGTTCTTTTTTCTTTACAAGGGAATATTGATCTTATGACATAAAGGTAGTTTTGATTAAGGGTACAGTTTCTCTAGATTGCCCCCCCCCATTATTGGAGTAATGATCTCCTGGGAAACTGATAGCCCCAATAAAAAAAAAAAACCTTAAAGTTTCTCCAAACTTATGGAGGTGTATAAAGTGGGAAAACACTTGGAGACAACCAGTCCCTCCTAAGAACATAGTCACAGTAAGGCAAGCAGTTATGGTTGTTTTATCTGCCAGCACACAGAGCAGGGAGGGAGTGAAGCCAGGAAACCACCAGTTGCAAACCCGGACTCTCCCACATTAATTGTAAGGACAGCACCATTTCCCAGTAAAATAAAGCTCAGCTTGTAAGGGAAGCATAATTTCTACTTTTGTGCCAGTTCAAAGAGGGAAAGAATGCATATCTACTCAGCCAAGAAAAAGAGTTCTAGGACAAGTCTTGAAAATGACCTTTGCTGCAGATTCTCAATATCGTTGGTAGGAAATGATACTAAGCATTGTTGTTTTAACATAACATTTATTCCAAGTGCAGGCTTCATCCTTAGAAACCACTTTTAATGTATATAAGAAATTTAGCTGGTACTCATAAATGGAATGTACAGTATCTTTGGGATATAGTCTTTTTGGCTGAAACTCTATTCCTGATCCTAATGCCACCTAATTCTACTATTATCTAATTTTTATATGTTACTGCTGTTATCTCTATGCTAGGATTATCAGTGCTATTTTGATGTATTTTAATGAAACATTGTATTTATTTTAACTATTCATTATGTTTGGAAAAGATAAATAAAAATATTTTACAATCATATTGATATACTGTATACTTATTGTATTTTATGTGTGGGGGTATAGTGTGTGTGTATTTAGGTTATAGATATGTATGATTAACATGCATTTTAAAAGATGCTGGAAGAATGTGGAAGTAATTAAAATTTGCTATGAGATGTCTTACATAACATACTACGTAACATAATACCGTTGCAGTTCCTCAAAAAGTTAGATATAAATTGACCTGATTAATTATACTATATATAAAGATGTGCCCCTTTGGTCCCCAATCTGTATCTTCCATAGTCCCAGGGTTTGCTGTGTCTGAAAACTTTCCGGCTAAGTTAAAAGCATTTTGCCATTATGGTAGATGCAATGGATACCAGAATGGAAAACCAGGACCTTAAAACAGCTATTCTAAATGTTACACATGTTTGCCACTTTGAATTATGTATAAAAAGACAGATTAAAAATATAATAATAAAAGTAACAACAATTCAAATTCTGGGTTTGTTTATCAATTGTGTTACCTAATTATAGAGAGTTTCTAAGTATAGTAAGCAACAAAGTGAACAGTAATTGAGAGTAAGGTGGCATACAAATTTAGTAAATTGTTGTTATTGAGGCTGTAGAAGATCATGTAGGAAAAGAATTCGCATATCAGCCATTTTTACCATGGCATTCTCTATTCTCATGCTTTTCATTTTACATATGAAGGGTTATGCAGGACAGATCATAAAACAAGTTATTTCATTTTGTGCACTCCATTGCTGAACTAATCACATAAGAGCTTCCTCTCAGCTTGCAAAAGACCATAGGTGTACTATTATATCAGCAAGCAAGCAAGTTTGAAAATCTACCATTTGTGAACTGAGCTTCCTTCACTAAGAAGCTATTTCAGTTACCCAGAGGTGAAGTTTGATTTGTAGAGCTTCAGAAATCATTAGTGCACTCTTCCATGACTTGGTCACATAATATTCTATTACAGTGTACTGACAAATATTCCTTCTATCGCCTTCAACATTTCTCAAAGGATTGTAATATAGGCAATTGGAATGAAACTAATTATTACAGAGACCAGAATTCTCTTGACCTCTTCGGGCTGAGTACCTTCCTTCTGATTATTTATTATTATTAAGGTATTATTGATAATTAAGGTATTGTAGTTTCATGCCATATTGACAACAAGGATCCCCAGATTCAGCATCTTTCAGTAACAGTTTTTAAAAGTCTGTTTAGAATAGAATTTTTTATTGGCCAAGTGTGATTGGACACACAAGAAATTTGTCTTGGTGCATATGCTCTCAGTGTACATAAAAGAAAAGATACGTTCATCAAGAATCATAGGGTACAATACTTAATGATAGTCATAGGGTACAAATAAGCAATCAGGAAACAATATCAATAAGTCTGTTTTCTAAAAAAAAAAAGTATATGGAATTACCTGTATAGTTTGATATAATTTGATCACTGCACTGGTTACTAGTTAGTTTCAGAGTCTAATTCAAATGGTTGGTATTAATCTTTCAAACATCACATAGGTGACCCTGTTGTGGGTAACTTGAGATATGAGGGAATGAAAGGGCATAGCCTATAGGTGCATAATGGGCAGAGGAAGAGACCCACCCTAAATTCTCAGACTGTAAATGAGATTTGTACTTTTAGACATGAAAGATAGATGTCAGCCTTCTCAGGAAATCTACACAGGAGACACAACCAAATGAGCTAATTCTATTTTATTAATACAAACATGCAAATATACAAATTTCCAGATCTCCTTTATAGCCTGAACTAGAGGTAAGCTGTCATTTCAGTAGTTAATACTAGTCTGTGGAACAGTGTACTTGCTAAGGTGACTCAAATAATAAGTCCCCAGCTTATTAACTTTGGGGAAGCTATGAAAACCATTATACTTTGGTAAATATTTAGTTGATATATGTGCCTTTTTTACTAGATATTCTTTAAATATTTGGTTGATTATATTCTCTAAGTAATTATTGGTGGATTAGGTGGGGATTCTTTTAGCACATGGGTTTCATAATTATTATAAACCTTCTTGAGGATTGAACTAAGTGGTATATAAATTGCTACATAAATCAATAAATTATAGTTTTATTCTTTTTAAATCAATATAATCGATAATGTTAACTTAAAACCGTGATCATTTAATATTTGAAATGCATTAAAATTGTTTTTTAAAAAAAATTTGATAAAGAAGAAAACTAGAATGTCTCATGTTGTTTTACAATTATTTGGGAAATATGATATTTTAACCGTACTTTCCAGTTTTGAGTATGGATAAAGTGAAGTCTTTGGGAGAAAAAATACTGTACATAAATAATGTAATCATATCATAGTCTTCCTCAAACTTGGTATTTTCCAGGTCACTGAGATTTGAAAGACTAGATTCATCCTTGTTGTCTAGGAATTCTCAGCATGTCATTAATGCATCTGGAATACATCACATTGGAGAAAAGAAAAAAAAAATCTGGGACTTGGAATGTGTGTGACTATACCATGCAATGTGATTCATTGATTATCTTCCAACCATACAATTCGTAAAATTCAACTAGGCATTGATATATTGGAACTTCAAAAATATATCTTCTCTTGGTAGCACTGGTCATCTCCTAATGTTTTAGACATTTCAGAATGAAAACAACATTGATATTGTTACTTTTTGTAACCTAAGCCTGAAAAATAAAAGAGATTTTGGCTTCATCCAGTATTCTGACAGCAGTGTTTCTCTTTTCAGTAAATTCTAAATCATATTGCATAAAAATATTCCATATTTATTTTCTCAACACTTCAAAGTAGTCTGCTAAAAAAAAGAAAACCCTGGTAAAAAGTATTTATCAGTATGGAAATGAAATATATATAAAATTGATATATATGAAAATAATATAAATGAAATATTTTATATAGAACAGTATCAATTTATAAATCAAATAAAACATTGTAAACTTGTAAATAGATTTTTAGCTATTGTGAGTTTTAAGTTGCTGTAAGGGCAACATTATAAGAACACAAATCGTAGATAAGAAATTAGATGTATTTATAGGTAACTCAAGTTTCTGGCTATTTAAAATAAGTACTGGAATGGATGAAATTAGAATGTTACATGCCTTGAAATTATGAAAAAGAAAATCCCAATTCATGCATGCTATAGGAATGTTTCAGAAAGAAGAAAAAGAGCAATGGCATTTTTCTTTTCTCTTTTTCCAAAAAGAGAAAAGATGTCTCTTTTCCAAAAAGAGAAAAGATGTCTCTATGTAAGATGTCTCTTACATAGACAAAAACAATCATATTTGGAAGTGGCATTTGGTTACAAACCTGAGGTTTAAAACCCTACAGGATAATTTTTGGAGAACATGGGGATGAGAGAGTCATCCATGAAGAGCATACACACAAATCTTTTTTTTTTTTAATAACTGACAGGAACTACAACATTGCACTGTTGCAGGTAAAGGAAAATGTATTTCTAGGATTTTCTTCATTTGTAAGGATTAAAAAGATATAATGCTTGAATGCTACATCAAGACACCATTTAGCTTCTAAGAAATAGTTCAGTTAAATGGGACAGACAAGTGAGGAGAAGGAAGACAATTCTGTAATTCTCACTAGTGAAATAACACAAGCAATCTTTAATTATAATTCATGATTACCTTTCATTTTCCAGTAGTTATTGTCGTTGATTTGCTAACTGAGAGAAGATCAATAAAATAAAACTGTCTGTGACAAAATACTACAGTTTAATGATGAGGAAATGTGATATCTCCATCTCCCTTAAGAAAAGCTTCTGAAACATTTCAAATAAAAAGGGCCTACTATATATTATTTTGACAGTTTGGAAAGAACCAAAGACTTTGATCCTTCATAAATGAAATGAAATTTGAAAGTAGAGAATTTATTCTTACTGGCATTACATCTCGTCCTTCCTTCATGGACCTTAGAACCCTGATCTTTTCTAATGGTATTTTAGATTTTATACTGGTCAGAAAGAGAATTCCAAAGTGACCTCCACCTGGATGCCTAACCTTGATGGGTTTTCATTAGTTGAAACTGCCCAACTTTTCCATGTATTTACGGTCAAGCCTGTGTATGTTAAACTAAAGATTTTCAAACTTAGCAACTTTAAGCTGCTAATCAGAGATGTGCCTCAGGACAAAGTTCCTAAGCAGAGAATGATACAGGTCTAACCTATTATTGTGCATTAACAGTGCTACTAACACCTCCAGGGAAAATAAGATCCTCATTTTATCACACTTGCCATCTTTTACCTTTAATTTTGAATTTTTTAATTGTATTATCTATATCTATTGTAATTTCTTTGATTGTTGTGAGCCATTCAGAGACATTAAGAATTGGGCAGCGTACAAGTTTAACAATGATTGTTGTTGTTATCATTATCATTATTATATTTTATTCATTAAACATGAAACTCAGTCAACTGAACATTTAAATGTGTATCATCATCATCATCATCATCATCATCATCATCACCATCATCATCATTATCATCATTATTATTATTATTATTATTATTATTATTATTATTATTATTATTATTCCTATCTTTTTTTTTAATTAAAAGCTGAATTCCAGGCAGTGAAACAGCATAATGGTTTCAACAAAACTTTGCTGCATGCAAAACAAGTGTTGGTAGCCATTCATAAGAATAACAGCTACCATACAGTTTGATATATATCTTTCTTCCATAAATACTATGCGGTTTCCTTTCCAGGAAAAATATCTAAAGCTTTGTTAAACTTGGGGGATCCCTAGTTCGCCCATCTTTTCGTCCTATTAAACATTTTTCTATTGTTTCTGTTTAAACTATAATCAACCTCATACTAATGGTAACAGAACATTGAGAGAATTGTAATGAAAGCATCTGGAAAAAAAATAACAGAAAGAAAGATAAATTCAGCAGTCACATTAATTCCCTCTGTGTTTCTAAGAACTTTGTAAATAAATACAATCCTATTTAAAAAGCAAGCAAGCTAGAAGTAATTCATCAGCAATGTCACTGATGAAGCAATCTGACAATATAACCAGCAGTTATATTTTACGATAAATGTCCAAGTAATACCTTTGAACATCTTGGACATCTTTGTGCTCCATCTCTGCATTGGAGAATTAAAAAGTGGATTTCTAAGCTTTCATTTAAACCTGCTTATTATTATCCTCTACTGACGATTTTCCTGCATTCTAATTTTCAGTAAGCACTGAAGTCTCAGAGTACAAAAATCATAATTACATTTAAATTAAAAGGAGTCATTTTGCAAACATTATTTTTAACTTATAAAGCAATAGGATTACACTTACAGATGTGAAATGGAAGACATTAGAAAACAGTTGTCAAGATCCCTTGAAAAGAAAATGGAGCAACAAAGCAAACTCAGCATGATTCCTTTGAAGCCAATACTATACCCTTCTTTCAAATATAAAGCCTTCCAGAAGGGATTCTGTCAAACTCAATATTAAAAGTCATCACTTTAGCAATTGCCATCTATAGTCCTTCCACTTTATTTTATGCCAACACTAATGAGCTTAATACTAGCGGTGTCTCTTAAAATAAACAAGTTGGTCATGCCACTATAAGATCTCTGCTGAGGTAGATCAATGCATACAAATATATACAAAAGAGGAACTGAAGAAAATAAAGATAGTGTTGCTGAATACCCATTTCCATCAAAGCTAATTGATGCAAATAATATAACTAAACCAATTCAAAATCAACCAAATTATAGCGTAAATTATTAGATATCCAATAATAAAGGTGGTCATACCAGGAAAGGAGATGCTTTGCCTCAAGCCCATGCAGTCTAGTCCGGTAGGTGTGCTCTGGGAATAGAGGTGCAACTTGAGAGGAAGGGTATCAGTGGCCACTGGAGAAGTAACTGATTTTGTTTTAACCTACAGAAAAAAAGTAGTAACACATTTACAAAAAGAGCTAACCTGAACTCAGAAAAGATTACTGTTTTTTTTTTAAGTCTTATATTCAATCCAAACAATCTGGATAAAAAAGAGTAAATGAAAATGCTAAAGGAGAGCAGGGAGTATTCTCTGAGGGAAAAGAACTTTGTAGATATCAGAAATGCTAGATAAGTCATTTGAAGAACTTTAAAAGGAAAAGAAGGCTCTTAAAATTACACGAGGGGGGAGAATAAATTAATATTGTGTGGTCCCTAGTGTTCTCCATGCAGTTGTTTAATATTTAATACTGCTTCTAATAAAGTTGCATTTATGTCATTTGTATTCTAAAATATAAATTATATTCTAAAATAGAAATACTTTTCAATCCACTCATCATAAGTATGTACATATGACACCATGCATCCTATATGAGACAAGAGAGGCAATAAAGAAGACCTATCTGTCAGGATAAATCTTTTCTTTTATGATTAGCCTCACAAAAGTGAACACAAAATTGCCATATTGTGTTAGAAACAAAGGAAGCAGAAGAACTAGTTAACAGAATTGTTGAAAGGGAAGAATGAGATGCAAACAGAGAGAACAGACAAATTATCTTTGGTTCCTTACATTGAGTTGATCTTCTGGGAAGTTACTTGATTCATTCTCTCTATCTGACTGGGCCTCTTTCACAAAGGTCCTTTTTCGGTTTCTCTCCATCCATGTATCATCAAAGCTGAAGCACTTGTATAGGGATTTGTGTCTCTTCTGCAGGACATGCTTTTTTATCTTTCCCTCCTGGATATAGAAGGGAAGGATCCAGGCCTTGTCCTCTACATTTGAATCCAAAGACCCTGGCATCTGAATAGACTTTTTTCGGTAAGGAAGACCATGCTTTTCACCTGACCTCTCTTCTGCTGAAATTTCACTTTGTTGGGAATGTTCCTATTTTACAAATAACAGGTGAAAATATCTTTAAAACATGTTTCTTTGTTGACCATTTTGGGCAGCTCACTGCAAGCGGTCATTACAAATCTGGAAAATCTTATTACATTTGTCCATTTTTAAAGTAACATCATTTATAACATGTCTTATAAATAAAGCCTTTATTGATTCAGTGTGGATGCTGCAATCTAAATGAAACCTGGATTTGTACTCACCTGTATTAACTTCATGTAAAGCCTGGATACATACTCATACAAGCACCAAGGAAAAATATTTCAGCATAGTGTAAATACCCTTGAACCGTTGCTCCAGGGCAGCACATGGCAGGGCTCACTTGCCATATTCTGTTTATGGTGCAGTCCCAGTTCAAATGCCCCTCCCACGTGCATTACTCATAGAATTACATAGAAAACTCTAAACAGCTATTTTAACTGTTAATCAAGTAAGCCAACCAATCTAGAAAGACAGGCATCAAAAGACTTTTGACCAAGAGTTCCTTAAAATTGATTCTGCTGCTAAGAATATACAATTAGCAAAGTTCAGTTAGCTATTTTCTTAAACATCCTTTGAATTCTCTATGTTGTTGGGCCTATAATAAGGAACACCTTGCAATATAAAACCTTGCCTCCAGAGGGCACAATAAAGTTATATTTAGCTGTGACAGTTCACTATCTTCCCTAATGATAACAAGATTTTTGTCTCTAAAGTTGTTTGATACACTTAGATGCCTCTCTAATTTTGGAATGCTGCCTTCCCCTAAGAACTATGTCCCTTTTTCCTTTCTGTTATTTCAGCCAGAAATTAGATTTTACAGATGTAAATTCTACAAAAAGGAATTCAACAAACTTATACAGGGTCATTATAACTATGGATTTAGCACTGTTATGGAAGAATATTAGACTTGCGTTTAAATACTGGATTATCATTTCTGACAGATGCTATTCCTGTGCTACACAGAAGGTTAGTTTTAACTGGAAAAGAGAGCCAGCTGTACGTTGCTGGTTCGGTCATCATTGTTCTCACTGCTTCTGCTAATAAAGGATTGGCCATACTTTTCCTGGTTTTATTACTTTCTGGAAGCACCATTTTGCCTACTCTGTTCTGGGCTACAATTTATGGGCTACTTCTAAGTTTGTTGACCATGAGGACAGATGTGGACTCATTAACATTCCCTAGCAGCATTAGTTTAGGATAGAGCTGTTTTCCTATCAATTCACTCTTATTTCAACCTACAGTCTCCCTTGTGCTTGTAGCCTAATTGATATGTCATAACCTATAAGGCAGGCATCTTGACAGCTGGCTAAACACACCAAAAACTTCCTTACTCTCTGTGAGACCTGCTGCAGCACATATCGGGAAAAATGATTGGAGGCTACTTTCCTGCTTGGTAGAAGGGGCTGTAAAGTCAGAGACAGCTACCAAGTGCTTTCTTAAGTTCTCCTACATTTAAATAGAAAGAACTGCACTGGGCACCATTCTTATTACATTGGCAGAATAGGGCTCAGCCATCAGGACAGAACCATTTATGCCAGCATACCTTTCTGCCTCTCAAGAATTAATGGAGTAGTTTAATATTTGACCATCCCTTTGTCTTCTCTATAGGAGGGCAGATAATATGAATCTTCTCTGGATCCTGCAAAGTGTCTCCTGATCTGTATGCATGGTTGCAGCATAATTGCACAGATAATGTAGCCTCGTATAATACATCTTTACTGAAAGTTTTTTTTTTAAAATAAACCTAACCCTTCATTAAAAGACAGTAACAGAGAAAATTACCATCATTGAATTTTAACCCAGGTATTTAAAATGAAAAACCTGCATTTGTCTAGAAATGAAAAGAAGCACTCTTTCAGCACCATTTTTCAAAGGTTACTTCTGAAAGCAAATCTATGACAATACCATATCCTCACATACTTATGAAACATGAAAACAAACTAGTTAGCGCTACATATTTTTTTCTGAACAGTCTTATACCCAGAATCTTACATTATTGTTTCATCTTATTTCCAAATTCTCTGAAAAATTTACACAAATGAATAGCTCTGATACATATGTCTTTGTGAGCAAGTTTCTAAAGTTATTTCAAAACATGAAATTTATAACGTTGAGCATGACATCCAGATTAACCCAGAATTCCACATAAGATACGTAACAAAAAAAAATTTTTTACATCCTTCTCCATATACTCAGTGCCAATACACATAATTTCCAGCAGAGCAACTCACCTCATCTCTGATTATATCACTCATTGAAGTAGTAGTGTTTAAGCTGATCTGTGACTGACTGCTTATCCCACTGTCTTCTCTCAAATAGTCATTATCTAATGAGTGCATGGATTGCAAGATACTAGATCTGGGTTTCAATGTCTTTGGCCTCTCAGGTGCTTCCAAACCGCCATCAATAACAGAGATATTTCCAAGAGATATCAATGAAGTTGAACTTAATTTACCAGGATAATGGAAGCCCATGCGCTGATGAGCTGTTCGAGGACTCTGTGGCTTGGGACTCATAGGCCTGCATGGCATGTCTTTACGTTCATACATTGACAACTGGGGGCAAGAAGGAGTGAAATGGGGAAATGATGACTGCAGATCAATTGGAGTAATTGGAGATTTCAGCCAGAATTCTTCATAGGAGGTATTCCCATCATTCCCCATCATTTTCTCTTTCCCACTACAATCTGGGCTATAGGATGACTCTCTCCTCTTCCTCCTGGTGTCTATAGGTAGAAAATCAGCAGGCCCAAAGGAATAGGAATGCCCACCTCCTGTAGATGACCCATTAGAAACACTGTATTTAAAAAATTCTTGTCCATTTTGATACTCCTTTTTTTCCTTCAATGTTTTTCTACTAAAGTTTCCAGAGCTCCTATTTGAACAGGGATTTTGCTTCAGACTATCTGCCTCTTTGCTTTTTAGAAAAGCTTTCCAAGATTGGTGCGCTTTCACTTTTTCATTTTTTAATGAAATTTTTGGACTCTGTTGAGCATTTTCCTTTTCCAGAGTTTTAGATTCAAAAAAACTTGAAAATGATCTATGGGCCAAGGCCAAACGGCTCCGGAATTTTTTGCTATCTATGCTTTTGTTACATTTAAAATCATTTTCTGGAGAGGATTTCCGGACATCAGGGTACTCAGTAAACTCATTATTGTTGTTCTCTACAAATCCTAAAGTTGTTCCTTCTCCACATTTTACCCTGGCTAACATGGGAGAAGAAGAATATGTGCCTGCACTTTCTAAGAGTGTGCGACCAGAGCTAGAAGCTTTTCTCAGACTAATTCTATTGAAAAGTCCAGCAGGTCTTTCATAGAATAAATCGTCGTCATCTGAATATTCTGCAAGGCACTGATCCTTGTTTTGCAAAGTAGAACTGGAAGAATTGAGGTCTTTCCAATTATCTTCTACTTCATCTACTTCATCTGCTTTATCACTATCAAATGTTACTTCCTTAGTTTTCATGTTATCTTGATTGTCAGGAGATGTTAGCTTAGGTTTCCTGAAGGATGCCATCTTGGGGAAAGCTAAAAATTTAGAATACTTAACAGACTTTTCTATGGCACCCACTTTGTTGATTCTCTGCACTGCCTTATAGAAACTATTGTTACTACCAAAAAAGCTAATTATATTATTGTCCATCTCTTCACAATTTGCACTTCCCATGCTGATATTATCTAGGCCACTGGTGCTATTATCTTGTGTGTTGATTTTCACTGAAGTGTCACAGATATCTGGATTCACATTCATGTCGTAGTTTTTACTAATGCACTTTGAATTTTCTGTTGAAAAAACTTTATCTGATTCTGATATATGAGAAACAGCAATTTCCTCATGTATTACATCACAAATTTTGGAGTCTTCTTCCCTATTAATTTGCTTAGCATTGATTTTATTTCCTTGAATATGAGTCTCATCATCATCAACAATGTCTTGGCACAATATATTTATACTATTTATTTCCTGTATTCTTGCAATATTTACACAAGCATCCTGTTCTGCATTTGTAATCATAGATTCATCCATTGCTGTATAGCCACGAGTTTGAGATTCATGGTTTGTTATTTGTACTGTCTCTAAGACAGAATCACCATTCAACTGACATGGTTTTCTTAGTGATATGTCTCTATTTGCTTCAGGCAAGGCTAAGGACAAAATATCTATGCACCCCTCTTCTTTCCAGGTTTGCACAGTACTTTCTAAAAGTAAATTAGTTGTGGATGTATTGTTCACCAAACTAATTTCCGTAGATTTTGCAGAGACTGGCAAAGACAGTGAGTCCAGCATGTTTGCATCCGCTTCACAATGTGTGTTTCTTGAACTTTTCTCAGGAGCCATCTTAACCAGGAATTCATCTTCATTGTGTGGCAACACCTGCACAGAAAACATGTCATTTGTACAACTGGACTTTCTGTTTGAAGATTCTTCTGATTTTGTGGCATCCATGATGGTGATGAGATGAGAGTTGGAATTCTCATGCTCTAGTATCTCAGTAAATTTAGCCAAAGAGTTCTCAACTTCAACATTTGTTTGCAATAGTTCTTGACCAGGGGTTTCCATCAATAAAGCTTTTAACTCAGAAATATTATCTGATTTTTCTTTCTGGCACATATAATGTGGTATTAGTGCTACTTCAAAAGCAGTGACATCAACATCTTTACCATTACTGCAATTGCAAGCCTTCTTTTCTATATTATTGAGATGATTTAAAGGGTATCTTAATATATTGGATGTACTGGGTTCCTGTTCTCTAAAATCTTTTCCATTTGATGTCAGAATCTCAACTGCCTTTTCATGGCCTACATTTGGCCCACTTCTCACTTCAGATGCTCTAAGAAAAGCCTCAAGGTTTTGAGTTTTGATGCATTTGCTTTCCTTGTTCACGTCTACATTAATCATGGAAGCATGAACAACACAAGTATGGTCATATTTATTTGCCACATTGCATTTATCTATGTATCTTTCTGAGACATGAACATCACAGTTGTGAGATTCAGAACTAATGTGATTTGGAGACAACCCTTTAATTTCTATCTGATCCTTTGATTTCAGATGTTTTTTTAACACTATATTGTCATTTACATGTGTTGATATACATCCCATATTTGAAAATTTCTTCTTTTTAGAATTGTTTTCTGAGGAATTTGGCAGGTGGGCTAATACCAAAGACTGACATTCAGATGTATCTGTTCCTTCTGTTGTAAGGCCACAGAGCTGGGATTTGTTGGTCCCATGGGAGTTTTCTGTTTGCTTCTGTATATTTTCATTTGAAATCAAGTGAGGAGTAAGAAAAAACCCTTTCATATTTGTGTCTTTTCCCACTTTTAAGGATTTTGAACAGTCTCTGTTTTCCTTAATATGAACATGATCTGGTTCTTTTAGGGACAATGTGGAACATGATTGGCTTAATTTATCTGCCAGACAAAGGCAATCATTGATATGTTCTCTAATATCTTGACCGTTTATATTTCCAGAACTATGCCATGATTTCATTGCCAAATTTCCTGACTTTATGGAAGGCACCAAAAATGTAGATTTAAAATCTGTGAGTTTCTGCTTTCTGCAATACAAATTTGTTTCTACATTTTTTTCATTGTCAAAAATATTCTTCTGACTATACTCAGTATTAAATATACAATCTTTTTTATACCTCATTTTGGAAGATTCATTATGTCTTTTCCAACTTCCATTTGTTTCTAAATGAATATTAGGCAAACTATTTCTGGAAACTGTTTCTGAGCAGGAACAGCAAGTTTCAGAAAAATTCAAAGAACTTTCAGAGTTTGTTCTGAGATTAACCAATGTTACTGCTTCTGGGCTCATTCTCTCTTTTCTACTGGCACCTTTAATTTGATCCTCTGAATGGGTATAGAAGTGGGCCTCTCTGTTTGCAGATTTTGTCCCCACTTTTAACAAAGCTTCAGTCTGTAACACAAAATCATTTTTATTAGCCTTTGATCCTGTGGATGTAATACTGTAAGGTAATATCTGCTCTTTTCTTTTGACGTCTTCAATTTTGGATTCTGGTGCTAATAATTCCAAGGCATATTTGCTTGTTGCTACATGTAAGACTGAAGGGAATTCCACACTTTCCTTCTGAATAAATCCAAACTCTTTTGTGAAACACTTGGGAGGAGACCTATCTCCTTTTGTTTTGGAATACTTATGCCATGTTTCTTCTATTTCTGAAGAAAGATTGGGTTCTCTAGTGACATCACTGGCAATGGACTCAGAGTCTGACACACTTTCATAAGGCTCTGTCTTGATATCTGACAGTGATTCGCTTTGATGTGACTGGGTTTCAAAATAGTCTTCATCTGTTTCCTGGCCTGATCCACATATCTCCAGCTCTGGTGTATCTGTGATTGAAGAATTCTGGTCTTCTTCGATCTCTCCTTCACTTGTGCAGTTGTCAACCGGCTCTGAGGCCTATAAAAAGATGAGAAATTAATCAACAATAGAGTCTTGTATTAAGAAGATTAATTTATACCAGGTATGGTTCCCATTGCTTTCCCCAGAATTGCAACAGAAGAGAGAATTTGATACATCAAATGCAGTGTTGACTGAGAAATTTTCAGAGTTGACATTTAAATCTTTAAGTTGCTATGGTTGAGAAACAATGCTGTAATTGCCTATAAGAGCACATTGTACAATGCCATTGGTGGCATTTTGTGGACATTTGTATTGTACAAAAGCTAAACCGCATCTTCCAAACAATTTTCAAAACTGCTTTAATATTTGGTGGATTTTTAATGGTCATTACAATGCTTTGTAATCTATACAATTTACAAGTAGAGTGCTCTATGTGCTTTGGTTAGAGTAATTTTTCATATTTGAAGATAACGCATCCCCTTACCTTTCTTTTCAGCATTTATCTTTGTTACAGATTTTTTTTTATGATAGAAATTCTCTGTTACGTGGAAGGGAAATCTGCCCTGCCCCACCCCACTCGGTTGGTATTCAAACTGTACTGATAGTCAATGCATACTAAATCAATTGAGATTAAATGTCATCTGTTCCAACTAAATAACAGTTCATTTCCCAAAAATGTGGATGTGTAAAGTTTAGTGGCTCCCTCTACTGGATAATTCTAAATATGTTTACATTTGTTAGCTTTTGCATTAAGCATTTTGTCAAAAGATTTAAAACTACATTTTATGTATGGTGTTTTTAACTTTGTATATGTGCTTGATGCTTTATTTAATATTAGAAATATATATAATTTGTTTGATATTTCATTGGAGATCATTTAACTATATGATAATTCATGACAAATAAATTAATAGAAATGACCAGAACTACAGTAGTGGTCATTAATGAGTGGTGTTGGTTTTTTTGTCCTTGAAAAATATAGTCTTCTGTCTTCTATCAAGGATATGTATTTTCCAATACTAGAATCAAGCAAAACATATTCACACTGAATTTATATAACTTTCTTTTTTTAAAAAAATATTTTATTGATTTTTATTTATTTATTTGTTTATTTATTTATTTATCATATTTGTATACCACCCTACTCCCGAAGGACTCAGGGTGGTGAACAGCCAAAATAAAATACAGAGACATACAAAAGTTAAAAAACTATTAAAAACAGATTAAATAATTTAGGCTCAAAAAACAAATTAAAAACATCCAATTTATCTAAAAAACATTTAAAACCCAATTTAAAAGTCAATTTAAAAGGGAGAGTTAGGCCAGACCAGCCTGTTGGAATAAAAACGTTTTTAGGGCGCGGCGGAAGATGCGTAAGTCTTGGATCCTCCGTATCTCCGGGGGGAGCTCGTTCCAGATGGCAGGTGCCCCCACAGAGAAGGCTCTCCCCCTGGGGGCCACCAGTCGACATTGTTTGGCCGACGGCACCCTGAGGAGCCCCTCTCTATGGGAGCAAACTGGTCGGTGAGAGGCTACTGGTGGCAGAAGGCGGTCTCGTAAGTACCCTGGTCCTGAGCCATGGAGCGCTCTAAAGGTGGTAACCAAAACCTCGAAGCGCACCCAGAAGACCACTGGGAGCCAGTGCAGCTCACGCAGGAGGGGGGTCACATGGAAGTGCCACATCGCTCCCGTCACCACCCACGCGGCCGCATTCTGGACCAATTGGAGCCTCCAGGTGCTCCTCAAGGGGAGCCCCATGTAGAGAGCATTGCAATAATCCAGGCGTGAGGTGACATGGGCGTGAGTGACCGTGCGTAACGAGTCCCAATCCAGAAAGGGACGCAACTGGTGAATCAGGCGAACCTGATAAAAAGTCCTCCTGGCCACGGCCGCCATATGCTCTTCTAAAGACAGCCGCGAGTCCAGGAGGACGCCCAAGTTGCAAAGCCCATCTGTGGGGGCCAACGACTCGCCCCCAATAGTCAGAGATGGCGCCAACTGACTATATCGGGACGTCGGAAACCACAGCCACTCGGTCTTGGATGGGTTGAGCCTGAGTCTGTTCCTCCCCATCCAGATCCGTACGGCCTCCAGGCACCGGGACATCACCTCAAGGGCATCATTGGGGTGGTCTGGGGTGGAGATGTACAGCTGGGTGTCATCAGCGTACTGATGGTACTTCACCCCAAAACCACGGATGATCTCACCCAGCGGCTTCACATAAATGTTGAACAGAAGGGGCGAGAGGACCGATCCTTGCGGCACCCCACATACAAGGGGCCTCGGGGTCGACCTCTGCCCCCCTGTCAACACAGACTGCGACCGGTCGGAAAGGAGGAGAACCACTGTAAAACAGTGCCCCCCACCCCCAACCCTTCCAACCAGTGCAGCATGATACCATGGTCGATGGTATCAAAAGCCGCTGAGAGGTCTAATAGGACCAGGACAGAGGAGCAACCCCTGTCCCGAGCCCTCCAGAGATCATCAACCAATGCGACCAATGCCGTCTCTGTGCTGTACCCGGGCCTGAAGCCCGACTGGAACAGATCTAGATAAGTCAATTCATCCAGTACTGAGGCAGCTGTCGTGCAACCACACTCTCAACAACCTTCGCAACAAAGCGAAGGTTGGAGACAGGACGATAATTTGCTAACACAGCCAGGTCCAGGGAGGGCTTCTTGAGGAGGGGCCTCACCACCGCCTCTTTCAAGGTGGCGGGGAAGACACCCTCACTCAAGGAAGCATTAATAATCCCCTGGAGCCAGCCTCGCGTCACCTCCCGGGAGGCCAGTACCAACCAGGAGGGACACGGGTCCAATAAACATGTGGCTGCACTCAGTCTGCTCAGTATCCTGTCCACGCTTTCGGGAGTCACAGGATCAAACTCTTCCCATATAATATTCTCAGGACTTGCCCCTGTCATCTCCCCTGGATCTACCCAGTCAGAGTCCAGCTGTTCCCGAATCTGAACGATTTTGTCATACAGATATTGTACAAAATCCTCAGCTCTACCCTCCAAGGGGTCCTCCCGTGCCCCCTGGTGGAGCAGGGAACGGGTCACCCTAAACAGGGCGATTATCTGATGACGAAATAAGAGCAGAAAAGTAGTTACTCTTCTCTACTTTTATCGCCACTAGGTAATTCTTAATATGAGATCTTACCAGTGTCCGGTCGGATTCAGAACGACTAGCCCTCCAACTGCTCTCTAGGCATCTTTTCCGGCACTTCATCTCCCTCAGCTCCTCAGTATACCAAGGAGCCAGGTGAGACCGGCGCCAGGTCAGAGGCCGCAAAGGCACGACTCGGTCCAAAGCCCCAGCAGCCGCCCTATCCCAGGCGGCTACTAAGTCCTCAGCCGAGTCGTGTGCCAGAACCTCAGGAAATGGCCCAAGGTCCATCTGGAACCTATCAGGATCCATCAGGCGCCTGGGGCGGAACCACCTGGTCGGTTCCGCCTCCCTGCGGCGGGGTGTGGCGGTTCAAAGGTCCAGGTGAAGGAGGGAGTGATCTGACCATGACAAGGGTTCAATCGCTATATCCCCTATCTCGAGATCACTCAACCACTGTCCAGAGATAAAAACCAGGTCCAGTGTGTGTCCCCCCCTGTGAGTAGGGCCATAAATTAACTGGGTCAGGTCCATAGCCATCATGGAAGCCATGAACTCCCGAGCCATCTCAGACGTCTCGCCGACTGATGGCAGGTTAAAATCCCCCATGACCATAAGCCTGGGGGTGTCAACCGCCACTGTGGCTATAACGTCGAGCAGCTCGGGCAGGGCTGCTGCCATGTGGCAGGGAGCCAGGTACGTGACTAGCAAGCCCAACTGCACCCTATGACCCCACTTCACAAGGAGGGACTCACATCCAGCCGTCTGAGGAACAGTGGCCTCCCTCGGTCCAAGACCCTCGTTAATGACAACCGCCACCCCTCCGCCCCTCCCCTATGACCTTGGCTAATGGAATGCACGGAAACCGGGTGGGCACATATCAACAAGGGGGGCTCCGCCCTCCTGGCCCAACCAGGTCTCCGTAATACCCGCCAGGTCCGCACCCCCCTCCTGAATAAGGTCACAAACGAGGGGGGCTTTATTTACCACGGACCTGGCATTGAACAGCATCAGCCGAAGGCCTGGGGCCCAAGGTTCCGTACAACCTGGGGAACGAGAAGAGCTTTGGGGGCTGGAGCGTGCCACCGCTTGCAACCAGCGAGGACGCACTCCCACAAGATGATGTGGCCCCCTGCTCCCGCCATATCTGCCCCTCCCACCTACAGTATCGATGTCATGGCCATCTGTATCATAAGCTCTAACCCACTCCTTGACCCCTGAGTCTGCACCTCCCATGCCACGCCCCTCAGCTGGCCCAGATACCCTCCCCGGCGGGTCTTCCCCCAAACCCACGTAACCTACCCCCCTCCCAGAATCCCTTAAAATCCTATTAAAAAATTTCCCTAAAAAACCCCATAACCCTCTTTTTGCTGTATGCCATCTCTCCGGACTCCAAAGTCTGTCATCGAGATAGGCCCTCGATAAAGCAGAGGGCCAGACCTGCGAGAGGGGGGAATCTCGCAGTTTGAGGAGTTCTCCCAATGAGTATATTTTGTAGCTGGATAGTCCATAGCTGGTAGGCATGTCCTAGCTATCCAGGGTCCCATGGAGAGAGTATCAATCAGAGGTACACGTCATTTTAGTCCCACTGACCTCTCACATCAGCGGTAGAAAACTAAGCCATTTTGAACTCAGATGTAAACATTGGTCACCCTCTCACGGCAAAATATATTTTATTATATATACATAAAAATATAATGACAATTCTGTTTGACATCAGATATGCAGTGTTTATACATAATTACATGAAAAAAAAAACTGGTGTCACTTATACTATATATTTCTAACTTTAGAATTTTTAACTTTCTTTTATTTCATCATTATGACCCAATTTTTAAACAACAAATTATGCTTAAAAATTATGGTTCAATTGTAGTTACATTATAAACCACCACCCCCTTCCTGGAAAATGAGGTTAAAAGCTAAGATCAAGATAACTCAGACAGAGGTTAAACAGCTGATGGAATTACAGAAGGTGTGAAGATTAAAGATAAGACCTAGCTACTGAAAGAAATATAAGACCTTGACTCTATCTAAAGTTTACAGGAGGAGTCTCAAACTCAAGGCCCGCAGGCCGGATCCAGCCTGTGGGGTGCTTAGATCTGGACCATGGGGCCACCCTGGCACAGCAAAGAAGCAGCCCGCGGTGCCTCTGCCAGCAAAAACCAAGCTTAGATCTGGACCACAGGTGCCCCGACATGTTGAGAACAGCTGTCGACATGTCGAGCTGGCCATGCCCACTCTGGCCACACCCCAAGGTCAAACACAACCCTGATGCAGCTCTCAATGAAATCGAGTTTGACACCCCTGCTCAAGAGACTGCTAAACAAAAACTCACAGTGGTGGCTACCAAGCTAAGGAGCTACACTAGAGAAGCAAAGGAAAAAAAGGATAGATGCTTGTTCTCTAAAGAGCCATCCAACTGAAAAGCAACAACAAAGTAATAGCAAAGCCCAGCAACAGAAGAAAGTGAAGAGTATTGGAAGAACATATGGAAAAACAGTCCATATAACACAGTTGCAAAGTGGCTGCAGGACTGGAGAACAGACCACTGAAATCTCCTAGAACAAGAAGCAGTCACCATCACAGTAGCAGACACCCAGCAGCAGTTTAAGAAGATGAAGAGCTGGACAGCACCTGACCCAGACATGATCCACACCTACAGGCTAAAGAATGGCTAGCAGCTTAGAGGAACCAGCTGCAGGCTTCCACCCAGATTAGCTAACATAAGGAAGAATAGTGCTGATCATGAAAGAGCCCTACAAGGAAACAGTACCATTCAACCAGCCAACAACCTGCTTCCCCACAACATGGAAAGTCCTATCAAGCATCACAGCAACCAAGCTAAAGGAACATATGGGCCACTACATGAGCACAGCTGAGAAAGGCATTGGGAATAACACCAGAGCCACAAAACACCAGTTGCTCATAGATAGAGCAGTTGTTCAAGACTCAAAGTCTAGACCAAACAATCTGAGCACAGCTAGATTGATGACAGGAAAGCCTATGACTCAATGCTACATACATAGATTTGTCCTTACCAGGCCCTACTCAAAGTCCATAGGATATTAAGGCCCTCCTTCAATGGGGTTATAGAAGACAACACTGGAAGTCAACTCAAGACAACTCACATAAGTAGCCATCAAGTGCAACATATACCAAACTGATGCACTGTTACTGCTGATACTCTGCCTAGGCTTGAACACCTTCATCCAGATAATTCCAAGGATGGGATATGGGTACAAGTTCAGGAGTGGAACTTACCATTCAGCTACTTTTTCCATATGGATAACACCAAGCTGTATTCTAAGAATAAATGAGACATAACATTGCTGATCTACCTGACACGAATCTACAATTAGGACTTTAGGATGTCATTCAGACTGGAGAAGTGTAGCCAGATGACAGTCATCTGTCATCTGGCTACAGATAGAGAAGATAGTTATGATTGATTATGTAGACCAGTGATGGCAAACCTATGGCACGCGTGCCACAGGTGGCACACAAACCCCTCTGTGTGGGCACGCGCGCTGTTGCCAGCTGCTCTTCTGGTTTCTGGCATGTCAGCTAGCATGTCTTTGCGGGTGCTGGAGCACTGGAAAACGACCTGAAAACAGCCTGAAAATGCCCCCCAAAATGTTTTTGGGCCATTTTTTGGGCCATTTTCAGGCCATTTTTGGGCTGTTTTTCTTGGCAGGTGCTGGAGTGGCCAGCTGGTCTTTGTGGGCACCAGAGCACTGAAAAACAGCCTGAAAATGGCCCAAAAACAGCCTGAAAATGGCTAAAAATGCTCAAAAAACAGGCATGCACACGTCAGCCAGCTGGTCTTCGGGTTTCCGGTGCTCCGGAGCATGCACGCGCATACATACATGTGTGTTCCGGTTTGGGCACTTGGTGCCAAAAAGGTTTGCCATCACTGATGTAGACAATAGTAGGCAATACAGCAGACACATACAGCACATACAAATATCTTAGTATCCCATAGTCACATGGGAACCATAAGGGGAGACAAGGAAAATAACAACATCCAAATATCAGCAAAGGATAAGGCAGATCATGAAGAGACAAATCAATGGGAAAACAAGATCTATGCCATCAACATGTTCTTAAACTGCCAGTAATCAGATACTTTGTCCGTGAAGTGAGCTGGCTAAAGAAGGACATAGAAGCTGCCAAAGTGAAAATCTGAAGCTCCTCACAATATACAGAGGTTTCTACCCAAATGCAACATATAACTGAGGTGGCAGACATTTGAAAATCCTATCAGTGGCTGGAAAGGCCTGGATTAAAAGACAGCATTGAGACACTGATCATAGCAGCATAGGAACAGGCACTAAGCACCAGATCCATAGAAGCAGAAGTCTACCACACGAGACAGGAAGTAAGGTGTAGACTATGCAGAGGAGACAAACCAACACATAGAAGTAGGGTGTAAGATACAGGCAGGAACAGTATACACCGAATGGCACAACCTAAGTAGTTGACATTGTGTACAGGAAAATCTGCACAGTATATGAGCTAGACCCTCCCAAGTCCGGATGGGAGATTCCGGATGGAAGGTCGTGTAGAATAACAGGACTGAGACCCTGTGACACTTCCAGATCCAGATAGACAGGCAATTACTAGCCAATCAATCTGACATAATGGTTGCAGATGAGGACCAGAAGACAAAGGTGGTGATAGATGTAGCAATGCCAAGTGACAGTAACAACAGGAAGGAAGAGCATGAAAAGCTGGAGAATACCTTATGCCGCCATACTTGAAATTTTGGGCTTAGACAACTTAGAACTTTGCCGTCTTTGGTCCGACCTAAGCGTAGTACATAAAATTATCTGCTACAATGTCCTACCTGTCAGTGAATACTTCAGCTTCAACGACAACAATACACAAGCACACAATAGATTCGAACTTATGGTAAACTGCTCCAAACTTGATTGCAGAAAATACGACTTCAGTAGCAGAGTTGTCAATGCCTAGAATGCACTACCTGACTCTGTGGTTTCTTCCCCAAACCCCCAAAACTTTAGCCTTAGACTGTCTACTGTCAACCACATCCCATTCCTAAGAGGTCTGTAAGGGGTCTGCATAAGCGCACCAGCATGCCTACCGTCCATGTCCTAATGTTCCCTTTTATTCATATCCATTTCATGTATTCATAATCATGTTTATACTTATATCTGATATCTAATACATGCTTGATGAAAACAAACAAACAAACAAACAAACAAACAAACAAATAAAGTAGTCCCAATGATAGTAGGAGCAAAGTGGTCCTAATAGTGGTAGGACTACTCAGGGCTATGACTCCTAAACTAGGAAAGTGGGTCCAATAGATCCCAAGAATAAAATCAGTAATCCCTGACCAGAATAGTACAGTATTAGGAACAGCTAAAATATTGTGCAGACCCTTAAACTCCCAGGTCTCTGGTAGAGGACCCAAGATTGAGGTACATACATACTAGGGGTGAGGAGTATTTTTTTCCCTTTTTAAATGTATTTCTTGTCATAAGCTGGATCTAGCCCAATAACTCAGAGACAGACTCCAATTCTTTTCTGTAGCTTTATTGTTGATCTATTGGTACTGGAGGTCACTGACCTTGTACCTTTCTCTTTCAGGTATACATCTGGAATGAGTTGTGGACCATGCGGTTGGACCTTTTGTACCCAGGAGGAGGGGTTAAGAGGTAAGGAGTGGTTATAAGGATTATGGGATATGTGGTTAGTTAACCCTTGAAGGTCCGGGTGATCAGGGAGACATAGTAGTTAGGCATTTATCATGACAAAAACCCCTCTAAATGCCTAACTGGGTACCTGAGGCGGTGTTTGCATACATACAGAGAATACACTGGTACAGGCATGAATTACAAGCAAACACACATTTTTGACATGAGGTAAGCATGTTGTTTATGTGGTAGGGGTTTAGTGAGAATATCTGCTGTTTGCTCCTCTGTGTCACAGTGCACTGCCCTAATGAAACCTATCTCTGAAAACTGCCTGACGTGTTTGTATTTAATGTCAATGTGCCTAGAACGCTGACCTATGGCATCGGCCCTAGAGATCTCTATCGCTGCCTTGTTGTCTTCGTGGATAACTATTGGATATGAGGGTTCAGCCCAGATGTCGCAGAGCAGGTCATCGAACCATACTAAATTGTTTGCGGCCTTTGATAGGCAAACAAATTCTGCTTCCGTAGTTGATGTGGCCACCAGTTTTTGCTTTCCAGTGTACCAGTGGATGGGGCAATTGTTGAGTAGTAGCACGTAGCCTGAGGTGCTTTTTCTGCACTCTACGTCCCCAGCCCAGTCAGCGTCAGCATAGCAGGTTAGCTTTGGTTCCTCGGATGTTTCTGGTTCTAGGCAGAGTAGGGCATCCGCACTAAATTTTAAGTATCTAAGTAGTCTTTTGATGGCGTTCCAGTGTGTTACCGTAGGCTTGCTTACATGTCTGGACAGCAGGTTGACGGCCAAGGCGATGTCGGGCCTGGTCCAGTTGGATATGTACAGCAGTGACCCTATCGTTGATCTATACAGTTTGTTGTCTGTGAAAGGTTCAGATTCCTCATACATGGTCTTCAGGAACTCGGGTTGCATGGGGGTCTCGCTGGGTTTTGCTTCGGACATGTTGCATTTGGACAGCAGCTCGATGATCTTTTCTCTCTGGGAGAGGCGGAAGCCCTTATTGGTTTTTATCACTTGGACCCCTAGGTATCTGTCAATCTTTCCAAGTGACTTTAAGGAGAAGTGGCTACCCAGGTCAGTGGCGAACTTGTCACACCTGTTCTTGTGTTTGCTGATGTACAAGATGTCGTCCACGTAAACGAGCACACCTTCGAATGTGTTGTTTTCTCTCCTCGTAAAGAAGCATTTGTCAGCTGAGGTGGCCTCGAAGCCCATGGATCTGAGGGCCTTGGCCAAGCAGTCATACCACCTTTTGCCCGACTGCTTGAGCCCGTACAGGCTTTTATTCAGCAGCCAGGTTTGGTTCTCGCCTTTGTTGTACCCAGGCGGCGCTTTGACGTATATTTCTTTATCCAGCTCGGCGTGCAAGTACGCTGTTTGTACGTCGAATTGGAAGACCTCCAAGCCCAGGATGGTGGCCACCACCAGGGCGCTTTTGACGCTCTCCGCCCTGACGGTTGGCGAGTAGGTGTCCGTATAGTCTTCGGGGTATCTTTGGGCGAAACCCTGCGTGACTAGTCTTGCCTTGTATAGGGCCTTGTTGTCCTCTAATGTCTTAACCCTGAACACCCATTTGGTTCCTATTGGTTTTTTGTTCTCTGGAACTTGGGCAGGTGAGTATACCTGGAGGTTCCTTAGGCTTTCCATCTCCTTCTCCATGGCAAGTATCCATTTTTCTTTTTCCTCCCGGGGGAGCCCGAGGATGTCTTCATATGAGCTGGGCGTGAAATGGGTGTTGTGGATGGTCATAACGTAGTCCTCTAACTTCTTTGGTAGCTTGTTTCTGGTTTCTCTGATTGGCCTGCTGGGGGTTGGCTCGGTTTCCTGCATGATGTCTGCCTCTTTGTCCGTCAGGTCATCTATCTTCAGTGAAGGGTGCCCTTCTTTCCAACCTTTGACGCTTGCCTTGCGGTGGTTGGCTTTGTGCCCTGTGACCTCTCTGACCTCCCTTTCCTCTTGGCCATGCTCGAACGTGACCCTATTGGCTGGGATGTCATTGGAGTGTACCCTCGACCAGTTTGCGTTTTCGTGGAAACTGGCTGATCTGGAAACCACAAAACGGTTATTGTTGTCGACAAATCTGTAGCCCTTTGTGCCCGGTTCGTAACCCACGAACCTTAACCTTTTTGATAATTTCTCCCCTTTTCTTCTTAGCTGTCTGGGAATGTGGACATCAGCTGGGGCGCCGAATATGTGCAAGTGTGCAATGTTGGGCTTTCTGTTATACAGCATCTCGTATGGTGTCTTATTGATAGAGCTTGACCACAGTCTATTCAGGGTGTAATTAGCGTAGTGTAATGCCTCTGACCAGAAATGCTGCCCCATCCCAGCATCCTCCAGGGCGCATCTCATCATGGTTTGCAACACCCCGTTTTTTCTCTCTGAGACTCCATTTTGAAAGGGGGAGAAAGGTGAAGAGGTGTAATGCGCTATGCCCTGCTCCCTCAGCCACCTTGTGAATTCTTTGGCCATGAATTCTGAGCCCCTATCAGTCATTATCTGCCTTATTCTCATGTTATGTTGCATATCTACTCTTCTGTGGAATTCCTTAAACCTTTGGAACACTTCGTTTTTGTGTCTGAGGGAGTAGACATACCCGTATCTGGTGTAGTCATCCACAATCGTGAGGAAGAATCGCTTCCTATGTCCTACAGAGGGTTTCATTGGCCCTACCAAGTCCATATGCACCAATTGGAAGGGGTATTCCGTGGTTCGTTTGGATCCCCTGGGAATGGCCTTAACCTTGATCTTGGAACGCTTACAAACTGAACACTCTAAGTAGTTTTCGCAGTTCTTTACTTTGAGACCTTCGGTACATTCCGTCATTTTCTTTACAATGGGGAAGCTTATGTGTCCCAGTCTCCTGTGGAGGAGGTGGGCGCAGTTATCATGCAATGGCTTGCCGATAGATACAGACTTGTTTGTCTTCTCATGGCTACATCCTGCCTCCTGCTGCACCCCCTCTGTTTCTGGATACTTATCTACCTTGTGGTTTGTGCTGGCATCAATGCCTTCTTCCTCCCTTGCGTTGGGTGTGAAGTAGGGAAGCCCCTCGTGTATGGTTACCTTTCCTATCTCTTTCCCTTGCTTGATCAAGTGTGCCTTTCCATCTTTAAATTTTATTTCTATATTTGTGTCTCGTGTCAGCTTTGTGATGGCTAGCACGTTGTGGGGAATTTCTGGTACGTACAGTACTCCTTTTAGGTCCCCTACCTGTGTGATGTGTACGTTTCCTTTCCCCACTACTTTGACCTTGCTTTGGTTTGCCACCTTTATTTCTGAGTCTATTTCTGTGAGTGAGTCTAGCAGCTCTGGGTTACAAGTAGTGTGACTTGTGGCCCCTGAATCCAGGAGCCATGTGTTTCTCTCTGCCTTATGTTTGTCATTTGGGTCATCGTGCCTGATCCCATACATGGAGCCAGAGTTACTGTCCCTGGAGTGGTCTCTGCGCTCGTGGTGTTTCCTGGGGTTGGGTGACCACCCTCGCCCTCTTTCCTTTGGGTGCCTGCGTTCAGGTGACCTTCCCCCTCTACTGTCGTGCTGTCCCCTATCCCTATGGTTCCTGGGGCAATCCTTCTTTAAGTGGTTCCTTGATCCACAAGAATAACATTCTGAGGTATCCCTGGGCCTATCCTGGAAATCCACTCTTTTTGTGGGTCTAGGGTCCCCTTTGGCTAGTTGGCGTTCCCTCCTCAGAGTGTCCTCTGCAACGAGCTGACTGGTCAGTGCGCCTAGTGTGAGGTATTGCAAGTTGAGGCTATTTAGTTGGGTCATGAAGATGTCCCAGC
Organism: Pantherophis guttatus; assembly: GCF_059756535.1. Taxonomy (NCBI): domain Eukaryota; kingdom Metazoa; phylum Chordata; class Lepidosauria; order Squamata; family Colubridae; genus Pantherophis; species Pantherophis guttatus. The sequence goes on from NC_142068.1 coordinate 44,189,304, forward strand.
TGCTATCAAGAGAGTTTATGATTATGCTTATCATGCTCTCTTCAGTGATGATTTCCCCCCCTCTGCATGAGTTCTGCCCTTGCAGCATTCATTTTTAAGATGTGCTCACTCATGGGGACCCCTGCCTTATGCTTGGTGGAGTGGAACTCCCTAGATAGTCTAGTGGTAGTGGCTCTGCTTTGGCTATAAAATAGGTTACATAGTTTTTGCATAATATCATAAACAGTTAGATTGTCCTCAATAGATGGATACATAGCAGATGGAATGGAGGTTAACATGATACAAAATGCCCTGTGATGAATGCAGTCAATTTCCAGTGACCAGGGCTTTTGGGGAGGTCTGTTAGCTAGGAACAGTGCATTCTCTCTCATGAGAGCAACTCTTAATTGCTGGCTCCATTCTATAATATTACCCCCATCTAACTGCAATTTTGGCAAATTGGTATAATTTGCCCCAGAAATATTAGTAAGGTTACTTACTGGGGGGAGCTGTCCATGGTCCAAAATGTGATTAAACTCACAATAAGGCTTTGGGATGTCTGTGGCCATTCTGTACTTGCTTGGATCTATGTAACTTGCTTCTCTTGTTACAGGCAGGTACTGGGCATGCGCGAAGCTCATTCCGCGTTGGAGTCCATCGGGTGAGGTTCCTGTTGCTGGAGCTCCCAGGCCTAGGCCTAGGCCTGTCGGTGGGAGGCTGGACCCACCCCCGGTGGGTCCGAAGATTCCCCCTGAGGCTGGACACCACTGCTGGATGGCCGGATCCCCGGCGAAGAAGGGCAGAAGGTGAGGAGGCGACGCGGTCGCAAGTCGAGGACTTTCGCGGGTCGGCGGTGCGGCAGCAGCGGAGGTCGTAGGTTGAGGATTCCCTGCACTCAGCGGCTCGGCGGTAATGGCGGCGGCGGCGGCGGATCCTCCCTCGTGGTCGCTGGTCCCTGGTCGCGTGGACTGGCCTGATGGATGTCGTGGCGTGGGTGAGTAGCCGGTTCTCCTCTTCTCCCTCGGGCCTCGCGCTGTTGGTGTAGTGGGTGGTGAGTTCGAGTCCTGCGGTCGATTCTTCCTGCAGGTGGGCGGTCTTCTGTGCCGGTTGTTGGTGTGTGCGGTGTTTTTAGTTGATTGTGACTCGGTTGCCTGGTTTTTGTTGGTTGTCCTGGCCTTCTTGTGCTTTCCAGGATTTTTCTTTGGTTTATTGAGTGCCGCGGGAGGCTCGAAAGCGGAGCCTAGGGCAGCGGTGATGGTCTCGATTGCCTTTTGCAATTCGAGATCGGTAGGCGTTTTTCTTTTTATTATTGTGGTCTCTTCGTGGTCGCTTTCAGAGCTGGGCTCTTCGTAGTCGCTTTCTGAGTCCCCCTCGTCTGTTTCGGGGTTCGGGCATTTTCGCGCCAAGGGATTAAAATCCTGGCTTCCCATTGGCTGGTGCTCGTCCCAAGATGGCCGCCGGGAGGGGGGCACGGAAATGGGTTCTGCCGGCTCAGGATCATCAGGTTGGGGTGGCTTACCCTTTTTTGCTGGTTTTTTTTTTCTCGGTGGCCTTTGGGGCCTCAATCGCTGCTTCTTGTTGCTCGAAGAGGCTTTGAAGGTCCGCGATGAGGTTTTCTTTGTCGCTGCTTGCCTCCATCAGTTTCAGGATGGAGAGTTTGAATTTATTCATTATTTGTGCTGTTTCTTCTTCCGGGGCGGTGATCTCCTTGGATGGCCCCTCTTCATCTGATTGTGAGTCCAGGCTGGAGTCCTGCTCACTTCCAGCTTCTGTCTCCTCCATGGCTGTGGCTTTGGTTGCAAGCTTCTCAGCCATCTTCTTGGTAAGAGCTCTGGTCTGTGCTCTGTTTGCTTCTTCAGGGTAGGTGTTGGGTTCAGTCATTGTCTGGAGTTATGGGCAACCGACCTCTGCTACCATTTTGTCATAAGCTGGATCTAGCCCAATAACTCAGAGACAGACTCCAATTCTTTTCTGTAGCTTTATTGTTGATCTATTGGTACTGGAGGTCACTGACCTTGTACCTTTCTCTTTCAGGTATACATCTGGAATGAGTTGTGGACCATGCGGTTGGACCTTTTGTACCCAGGAGGAGGGGTTAAGAGGTAAGGAGTGGTTATAAGGATTATGGGATATGTGGTTAGTTAACCCTTGAAGGTCCGGGTGATCAGGGAGACATAGTAGTTAGGCATTTATCATGACAAAAACCCCTCTAAATGCCTAACTGGGTACCTGAGGCGGTGTTTGCATACATACAGAGAATACACTGGTACAGGCATGAATTACAAGCAAACACACATTTTTGACATGAGGTAAGCATGTTGTTTATGTGGTAGGGGTTTAGTGAGAATATCTGCTGTTTGCTCCTCTGTGTCACAGTGCACTGCCCTAATGAAACCTATCTCTGAAAACTGCCTGACGTGTTTGTATTTAATGTCAATGTGCCTAGAACGCTGACCTATGGCATCGGCCCTAGAGATCTCTATCGCTGCCTTGTTGTCTTCGTGGATAACTATTGGATATGAGGGTTCAGCCCAGATGTCGCAGAGCAGGTCATCGAACCATACTAAATTGTTTGCGGCCTTTGATAGGCAAACAAATTCTGCTTCCGTAGTTGATGTGGCCACCAGTTTTTGCTTTCCAGTGTACCAGTGGATGGGGCAATTGTTGAGTAGTAGCACGTAGCCTGAGGTGCTTTTTCTGCACTCTACGTCCCCAGCCCAGTCAGCGTCAGCATAGCAGGTTAGCTTTGGTTCCTCGGATGTTTCTGGTTCTAGGCAGAGTAGGGCATCCGCACTAAATTTTAAGTATCTAAGTAGTCTTTTGATGGCGTTCCAGTGTGTTACCGTAGGCTTGCTTACATGTCTGGACAGCAGGTTGACGGCCAAGGCGATGTCGGGCCTGGTCCAGTTGGATATGTACAGCAGTGACCCTATCGTTGATCTATACAGTTTGTTGTCTGTGAAAGGTTCAGATTCCTCATACATGGTCTTCAGGAACTCGGGTTGCATGGGGGTCTCGCTGGGTTTTGCTTCGGACATGTTGCATTTGGACAGCAGCTCGATGATCTTTTCTCTCTGGGAGAGGCGGAAGCCCTTATTGGTTTTTATCACTTGGACCCCTAGGTATCTGTCAATCTTTCCAAGTGACTTTAAGGAGAAGTGGCTACCCAGGTCAGTGGCGAACTTGTCACACCTGTTCTTGTGTTTGCTGATGTACAAGATGTCGTCCACGTAAACGAGCACACCTTCGAATGTGTTGTTTTCTCTCCTCGTAAAGAAGCATTTGTCAGCTGAGGTGGCCTCGAAGCCCATGGATCTGAGGGCCTTGGCCAAGCAGTCATACCACCTTTTGCCCGACTGCTTGAGCCCGTACAGGCTTTTATTCAGCAGCCAGGTTTGGTTCTCGCCTTTGTTGTACCCAGGCGGCGCTTTGACGTATATTTCTTTATCCAGCTCGGCGTGCAAGTACGCTGTTTGTACGTCGAATTGGAAGACCTCCAAGCCCAGGATGGTGGCCACCACCAGGGCGCTTTTGACGCTCTCCGCCCTGACGGTTGGCGAGTAGGTGTCCGTATAGTCTTCGGGGTATCTTTGGGCGAAACCCTGCGTGACTAGTCTTGCCTTGTATAGGGCCTTGTTGTCCTCTAATGTCTTAACCCTGAACACCCATTTGGTTCCTATTGGTTTTTTGTTCTCTGGAACTTGGGCAGGTGAGTATACCTGGAGGTTCCTTAGGCTTTCCATCTCCTTCTCCATGGCAAGTATCCATTTTTCTTTTTCCTCCCGGGGGAGCCCGAGGATGTCTTCATATGAGCTGGGCGTGAAATGGGTGTTGTGGATGGTCATAACGTAGTCCTCTAACTTCTTTGGTAGCTTGTTTCTGGTTTCTCTGATTGGCCTGCTGGGGGTTGGCTCGGTTTCCTGCATGATGTCTGCCTCTTTGTCCGTCAGGTCATCTATCTTCAGTGAAGGGTGCCCTTCTTTCCAACCTTTGACGCTTGCCTTGCGGTGGTTGGCTTTGTGCCCTGTGACCTCTCTGACCTCCCTTTCCTCTTGGCCATGCTCGAACGTGACCCTATTGGCTGGGATGTCATTGGAGTGTACCCTCGACCAGTTTGCGTTTTCGTGGAAACTGGCTGATCTGGAAACCACAAAACGGTTATTGTTGTCGACAAATCTGTAGCCCTTTGTGCCCGGTTCGTAACCCACGAACCTTAACCTTTTTGATAATTTCTCCCCTTTTCTTCTTAGCTGTCTGGGAATGTGGACATCAGCTGGGGCGCCGAATATGTGCAAGTGTGCAATGTTGGGCTTTCTGTTATACAGCATCTCGTATGGTGTCTTATTGATAGAGCTTGACCACAGTCTATTCAGGGTGTAATTAGCGTAGTGTAATGCCTCTGACCAGAAATGCTGCCCCATCCCAGCATCCTCCAGGGCGCATCTCATCATGGTTTGCAACACCCCGTTTTTTCTCTCTGAGACTCCATTTTGAAAGGGGGAGAAAGGTGAAGAGGTGTAATGCGCTATGCCCTGCTCCCTCAGCCACCTTGTGAATTCTTTGGCCATGAATTCTGAGCCCCTATCAGTCATTATCTGCCTTATTCTCATGTTATGTTGCATATCTACTCTTCTGTGGAATTCCTTAAACCTTTGGAACACTTCGTTTTTGTGTCTGAGGGAGTAGACATACCCGTATCTGGTGTAGTCATCCACAATCGTGAGGAAGAATCGCTTCCTATGTCCTACAGAGGGTTTCATTGGCCCTACCAAGTCCATATGCACCAATTGGAAGGGGTATTCCGTGGTTCGTTTGGATCCCCTGGGAATGGCCTTAACCTTGATCTTGGAACGCTTACAAACTGAACACTCTAAGTAGTTTTCGCAGTTCTTTACTTTGAGACCTTCGGTACATTCCGTCATTTTCTTTACAATGGGGAAGCTTATGTGTCCCAGTCTCCTGTGGAGGAGGTGGGCGCAGTTATCATGCAATGGCTTGCCGATAGATACAGACTTGTTTGTCTTCTCATGGCTACATCCTGCCTCCTGCTGCACCCCCTCTGTTTCTGGATACTTATCTACCTTGTGGTTTGTGCTGGCATCAATGCCTTCTTCCTCCCTTGCGTTGGGTGTGAAGTAGGGAAGCCCCTCGTGTATGGTTACCTTTCCTATCTCTTTCCCTTGCTTGATCAAGTGTGCCTTTCCATCTTTAAATTTTATTTCTATATTTGTGTCTCGTGTCAGCTTTGTGATGGCTAGCACGTTGTGGGGAATTTCTGGTACGTACAGTACTCCTTTTAGGTCCCCTACCTGTGTGATGTGTACGTTTCCTTTCCCCACTACTTTGACCTTGCTTTGGTTTGCCACCTTTATTTCTGAGTCTATTTCTGTGAGTGAGTCTAGCAGCTCTGGGTTACAAGTAGTGTGACTTGTGGCCCCTGAATCCAGGAGCCATGTGTTTCTCTCTGCCTTATGTTTGTCATTTGGGTCATCGTGCCTGATCCCATACATGGAGCCAGAGTTACTGTCCCTGGAGTGGTCTCTGCGCTCGTGGTGTTTCCTGGGGTTGGGTGACCACCCTCGCCCTCTTTCCTTTGGGTGCCTGCGTTCAGGTGACCTTCCCCCTCTACTGTCGTGCTGTCCCCTATCCCTATGGTTCCTGGGGCAATCCTTCTTTAAGTGGTTCCTTGATCCACAAGAATAACATTCTGAGGTATCCCTGGGCCTATCCTGGAAATCCACTCTTTTTGTGGGTCTAGGGTCCCCTTTGGCTAGTTGGCGTTCCCTCCTCAGAGTGTCCTCTGCAACGAGCTGACTGGTCAGTGCGCCTAGTGTGAGGTATTGCAAGTTGAGGCTATTTAGTTGGGTCATGAAGATGTCCCAGCTGCTATCAAGAGAGTTTATGATTATGCTTATCATGCTCTCTTCAGTGATGATTTCCCCCCCTCTGCATGAGTTCTGCCCTTGCAGCATTCATTTTTAAGATGTGCTCACTCATGGGGACCCCTGCCTTATGCTTGGTGGAGTGGAACTCCCTAGATAGTCTAGTGGTAGTGGCTCTGCTTTGGCTATAAAATAGGTTACATAGTTTTTGCATAATATCATAAACAGTTAGATTGTCCTCAATAGATGGATACATAGCAGATGGAATGGAGGTTAACATGATACAAAATGCCCTGTGATGAATGCAGTCAATTTCCAGTGACCAGGGCTTTTGGGGAGGTCTGTTAGCTAGGAACAGTGCATTCTCTCTCATGAGAGCAACTCTTAATTGCTGGCTCCATTCTATAATATTACCCCCATCTAACTGCAATTTTGGCAAATTGGTATAATTTGCCCCAGAAATATTAGTAAGGTTACTTACTGGGGGGAGCTGTCCATGGTCCAAAATGTGATTAAACTCACAATAAGGCTTTGGGATGTCTGTGGCCATTCTGTACTTGCTTGGATCTATGTAACTTGCTTCTCTTGTTACAGGCAGGTACTGGGCATGCGCGAAGCTCATTCCGCGTTGGAGTCCATCGGGTGAGGTTCCTGTTGCTGGAGCTCCCAGGCCTAGGCCTAGGCCTGTCGGTGGGAGGCTGGACCCACCCCCGGTGGGTCCGAAGATTCCCCCTGAGGCTGGACACCACTGCTGGATGGCCGGATCCCCGGCGAAGAAGGGCAGAAGGTGAGGAGGCGACGCGGTCGCAAGTCGAGGACTTTCGCGGGTCGGCGGTGCGGCAGCAGCGGAGGTCGTAGGTTGAGGATTCCCTGCACTCAGCGGCTCGGCGGTAATGGCGGCGGCGGCGGCGGATCCTCCCTCGTGGTCGCTGGTCCCTGGTCGCGTGGACTGGCCTGATGGATGTCGTGGCGTGGGTGAGTAGCCGGTTCTCCTCTTCTCCCTCGGGCCTCGCGCTGTTGGTGTAGTGGGTGGTGAGTTCGAGTCCTGCGGTCGATTCTTCCTGCAGGTGGGCGGTCTTCTGTGCCGGTTGTTGGTGTGTGCGGTGTTTTTAGTTGATTGTGACTCGGTTGCCTGGTTTTTGTTGGTTGTCCTGGCCTTCTTGTGCTTTCCAGGATTTTTCTTTGGTTTATTGAGTGCCGCGGGAGGCTCGAAAGCGGAGCCTAGGGCAGCGGTGATGGTCTCGATTGCCTTTTGCAATTCGAGATCGGTAGGCGTTTTTCTTTTTATTATTGTGGTCTCTTCGTGGTCGCTTTCAGAGCTGGGCTCTTCGTAGTCGCTTTCTGAGTCCCCCTCGTCTGTTTCGGGGTTCGGGCATTTTCGCGCCAAGGGATTAAAATCCTGGCTTCCCATTGGCTGGTGCTCGTCCCAAGATGGCCGCCGGGAGGGGGGCACGGAAATGGGTTCTGCCGGCTCAGGATCATCAGGTTGGGGTGGCTTACCCTTTTTTGCTGGTTTTTTTTTTCTCGGTGGCCTTTGGGGCCTCAATCGCTGCTTCTTGTTGCTCGAAGAGGCTTTGAAGGTCCGCGATGAGGTTTTCTTTGTCGCTGCTTGCCTCCATCAGTTTCAGGATGGAGAGTTTGAATTTATTCATTATTTGTGCTGTTTCTTCTTCCGGGGCGGTGATCTCCTTGGATGGCCCCTCTTCATCTGATTGTGAGTCCAGGCTGGAGTCCTGCTCACTTCCAGCTTCTGTCTCCTCCATGGCTGTGGCTTTGGTTGCAAGCTTCTCAGCCATCTTCTTGGTAAGAGCTCTGGTCTGTGCTCTGTTTGCTTCTTCAGGGTAGGTGTTGGGTTCAGTCATTGTCTGGAGTTATGGGCAACCGACCTCTGCTACCATTTTGTCATAAGCTGGATCTAGCCCAATAACTCAGAGACAGACTCCAATTCTTTTCTGTAGCTTTATTGTTGATCTATTGGTACTGGAGGTCACTGACCTTGTACCTTTCTCTTTCAGGTATACATCTGGAATGAGTTGTGGACCATGCGGTTGGACCTTTTGTACCCAGGAGGAGGGGTTAAGAGGTAAGGAGTGGTTATAAGGATTATGGGATATGTGGTTAGTTAACCCTTGAAGGTCCGGGTGATCAGGGAGACATAGTAGTTAGGCATTTATCATGACAAAAACCCCTCTAAATGCCTAACTGGGTACCTGAGGCGGTGTTTGCATACATACAGAGAATACACTGGTACAGGCATGAATTACAAGCAAACACACATTTTTGACATGAGGTAAGCATGTTGTTTATGTGGTAGGGGTTTAGTGAGAATATCTGCTGTTTGCTCCTCTGTGTCACAGTGCACTGCCCTAATGAAACCTATCTCTGAAAACTGCCTGACGTGTTTGTATTTAATGTCAATGTGCCTAGAACGCTGACCTATGGCATCGGCCCTAGAGATCTCTATCGCTGCCTTGTTGTCTTCGTGGATAACTATTGGATATGAGGGTTCAGCCCAGATGTCGCAGAGCAGGTCATCGAACCATACTAAATTGTTTGCGGCCTTTGATAGGCAAACAAATTCTGCTTCCGTAGTTGATGTGGCCACCAGTTTTTGCTTTCCAGTGTACCAGTGGATGGGGCAATTGTTGAGTAGTAGCACGTAGCCTGAGGTGCTTTTTCTGCACTCTACGTCCCCAGCCCAGTCAGCGTCAGCATAGCAGGTTAGCTTTGGTTCCTCGGATGTTTCTGGTTCTAGGCAGAGTAGGGCATCCGCACTAAATTTTAAGTATCTAAGTAGTCTTTTGATGGCGTTCCAGTGTGTTACCGTAGGCTTGCTTACATGTCTGGACAGCAGGTTGACGGCCAAGGCGATGTCGGGCCTGGTCCAGTTGGATATGTACAGCAGTGACCCTATCGTTGATCTATACAGTTTGTTGTCTGTGAAAGGTTCAGATTCCTCATACATGGTCTTCAGGAACTCGGGTTGCATGGGGGTCTCGCTGGGTTTTGCTTCGGACATGTTGCATTTGGACAGCAGCTCGATGATCTTTTCTCTCTGGGAGAGGCGGAAGCCCTTATTGGTTTTTATCACTTGGACCCCTAGGTATCTGTCAATCTTTCCAAGTGACTTTAAGGAGAAGTGGCTACCCAGGTCAGTGGCGAACTTGTCACACCTGTTCTTGTGTTTGCTGATGTACAAGATGTCGTCCACGTAAACGAGCACACCTTCGAATGTGTTGTTTTCTCTCCTCGTAAAGAAGCATTTGTCAGCTGAGGTGGCCTCGAAGCCCATGGATCTGAGGGCCTTGGCCAAGCAGTCATACCACCTTTTGCCCGACTGCTTGAGCCCGTACAGGCTTTTATTCAGCAGCCAGGTTTGGTTCTCGCCTTTGTTGTACCCAGGCGGCGCTTTGACGTATATTTCTTTATCCAGCTCGGCGTGCAAGTACGCTGTTTGTACGTCGAATTGGAAGACCTCCAAGCCCAGGATGGTGGCCACCACCAGGGCGCTTTTGACGCTCTCCGCCCTGACGGTTGGCGAGTAGGTGTCCGTATAGTCTTCGGGGTATCTTTGGGCGAAACCCTGCGTGACTAGTCTTGCCTTGTATAGGGCCTTGTTGTCCTCTAATGTCTTAACCCTGAACACCCATTTGGTTCCTATTGGTTTTTTGTTCTCTGGAACTTGGGCAGGTGAGTATACCTGGAGGTTCCTTAGGCTTTCCATCTCCTTCTCCATGGCAAGTATCCATTTTTCTTTTTCCTCCCGGGGGAGCCCGAGGATGTCTTCATATGAGCTGGGCGTGAAATGGGTGTTGTGGATGGTCATAACGTAGTCCTCTAACTTCTTTGGTAGCTTGTTTCTGGTTTCTCTGATTGGCCTGCTGGGGGTTGGCTCGGTTTCCTGCATGATGTCTGCCTCTTTGTCCGTCAGGTCATCTATCTTCAGTGAAGGGTGCCCTTCTTTCCAACCTTTGACGCTTGCCTTGCGGTGGTTGGCTTTGTGCCCTGTGACCTCTCTGACCTCCCTTTCCTCTTGGCCATGCTCGAACGTGACCCTATTGGCTGGGATGTCATTGGAGTGTACCCTCGACCAGTTTGCGTTTTCGTGGAAACTGGCTGATCTGGAAACCACAAAACGGTTATTGTTGTCGACAAATCTGTAGCCCTTTGTGCCCGGTTCGTAACCCACGAACCTTAACCTTTTTGATAATTTCTCCCCTTTTCTTCTTAGCTGTCTGGGAATGTGGACATCAGCTGGGGCGCCGAATATGTGCAAGTGTGCAATGTTGGGCTTTCTGTTATACAGCATCTCGTATGGTGTCTTATTGATAGAGCTTGACCACAGTCTATTCAGGGTGTAATTAGCGTAGTGTAATGCCTCTGACCAGAAATGCTGCCCCATCCCAGCATCCTCCAGGGCGCATCTCATCATGGTTTGCAACACCCCGTTTTTTCTCTCTGAGACTCCATTTTGAAAGGGGGAGAAAGGTGAAGAGGTGTAATGCGCTATGCCCTGCTCCCTCAGCCACCTTGTGAATTCTTTGGCCATGAATTCTGAGCCCCTATCAGTCATTATCTGCCTTATTCTCATGTTATGTTGCATATCTACTCTTCTGTGGAATTCCTTAAACCTTTGGAACACTTCGTTTTTGTGTCTGAGGGAGTAGACATACCCGTATCTGGTGTAGTCATCCACAATCGTGAGGAAGAATCGCTTCCTATGTCCTACAGAGGGTTTCATTGGCCCTACCAAGTCCATATGCACCAATTGGAAGGGGTATTCCGTGGTTCGTTTGGATCCCCTGGGAATGGCCTTAACCTTGATCTTGGAACGCTTACAAACTGAACACTCTAAGTAGTTTTCGCAGTTCTTTACTTTGAGACCTTCGGTACATTCCGTCATTTTCTTTACAATGGGGAAGCTTATGTGTCCCAGTCTCCTGTGGAGGAGGTGGGCGCAGTTATCATGCAATGGCTTGCCGATAGATACAGACTTGTTTGTCTTCTCATGGCTACATCCTGCCTCCTGCTGCACCCCCTCTGTTTCTGGATACTTATCTACCTTGTGGTTTGTGCTGGCATCAATGCCTTCTTCCTCCCTTGCGTTGGGTGTGAAGTAGGGAAGCCCCTCGTGTATGGTTACCTTTCCTATCTCTTTCCCTTGCTTGATCAAGTGTGCCTTTCCATCTTTAAATTTTATTTCTATATTTGTGTCTCGTGTCAGCTTTGTGATGGCTAGCACGTTGTGGGGAATTTCTGGTACGTACAGTACTCCTTTTAGGTCCCCTACCTGTGTGATGTGTACGTTTCCTTTCCCCACTACTTTGACCTTGCTTTGGTTTGCCACCTTTATTTCTGAGTCTATTTCTGTGAGTGAGTCTAGCAGCTCTGGGTTACAAGTAGTGTGACTTGTGGCCCCTGAATCCAGGAGCCATGTGTTTCTCTCTGCCTTATGTTTGTCATTTGGGTCATCGTGCCTGATCCCATACATGGAGCCAGAGTTACTGTCCCTGGAGTGGTCTCTGCGCTCGTGGTGTTTCCTGGGGTTGGGTGACCACCCTCGCCCTCTTTCCTTTGGGTGCCTGCGTTCAGGTGACCTTCCCCCTCTACTGTCGTGCTGTCCCCTATCCCTATGGTTCCTGGGGCAATCCTTCTTTAAGTGGTTCCTTGATCCACAAGAATAACATTCTGAGGTATCCCTGGGCCTATCCTGGAAATCCACTCTTTTTGTGGGTCTAGGGTCCCCTTTGGCTAGTTGGCGTTCCCTCCTCAGAGTGTCCTCTGCAACGAGCTGACTGGTCAGTGCGCCTAGTGTGAGGTATTGCAAGTTGAGGCTATTTAGTTGGGTCATGAAGATGTCCCAGCTGCTATCAAGAGAGTTTATGATTATGCTTATCATGCTCTCTTCAGTGATGATTTCCCCCCCTCTGCATGAGTTCTGCCCTTGCAGCATTCATTTTTAAGATGTGCTCACTCATGGGGACCCCTGCCTTATGCTTGGTGGAGTGGAACTCCCTAGATAGTCTAGTGGTAGTGGCTCTGCTTTGGCTATAAAATAGGTTACATAGTTTTTGCATAATATCATAAACAGTTAGATTGTCCTCAATAGATGGATACATAGCAGATGGAATGGAGGTTAACATGATACAAAATGCCCTGTGATGAATGCAGTCAATTTCCAGTGACCAGGGCTTTTGGGGAGGTCTGTTAGCTAGGAACAGTGCATTCTCTCTCATGAGAGCAACTCTTAATTGCTGGCTCCATTCTATAATATTACCCCCATCTAACTGCAATTTTGGCAAATTGGTATAATTTGCCCCAGAAATATTAGTAAGGTTACTTACTGGGGGGAGCTGTCCATGGTCCAAAATGTGATTAAACTCACAATAAGGCTTTGGGATGTCTGTGGCCATTCTGTACTTGCTTGGATCTATGTAACTTGCTTCTCTTGTTACAGGCAGGTACTGGGCATGCGCGAAGCTCATTCCGCGTTGGAGTCCATCGGGTGAGGTTCCTGTTGCTGGAGCTCCCAGGCCTAGGCCTAGGCCTGTCGGTGGGAGGCTGGACCCACCCCCGGTGGGTCCGAAGATTCCCCCTGAGGCTGGACACCACTGCTGGATGGCCGGATCCCCGGCGAAGAAGGGCAGAAGGTGAGGAGGCGACGCGGTCGCAAGTCGAGGACTTTCGCGGGTCGGCGGTGCGGCAGCAGCGGAGGTCGTAGGTTGAGGATTCCCTGCACTCAGCGGCTCGGCGGTAATGGCGGCGGCGGCGGCGGATCCTCCCTCGTGGTCGCTGGTCCCTGGTCGCGTGGACTGGCCTGATGGATGTCGTGGCGTGGGTGAGTAGCCGGTTCTCCTCTTCTCCCTCGGGCCTCGCGCTGTTGGTGTAGTGGGTGGTGAGTTCGAGTCCTGCGGTCGATTCTTCCTGCAGGTGGGCGGTCTTCTGTGCCGGTTGTTGGTGTGTGCGGTGTTTTTAGTTGATTGTGACTCGGTTGCCTGGTTTTTGTTGGTTGTCCTGGCCTTCTTGTGCTTTCCAGGATTTTTCTTTGGTTTATTGAGTGCCGCGGGAGGCTCGAAAGCGGAGCCTAGGGCAGCGGTGATGGTCTCGATTGCCTTTTGCAATTCGAGATCGGTAGGCGTTTTTCTTTTTATTATTGTGGTCTCTTCGTAGTCGCTTTCTGAGTCCCCCTCGTCTGTTTCGGGGTTCGGGCATTTTCGCGCCAAGGGATTAAAATCCTGGCTTCCCATTGGCTGGTGCTCGTCCCAAGATGGCCGCCGGGAGGGGGGCACGGAAATGGGTTCTGCCGGCTCAGGATCATCAGGTTGGGGTGGCTTACCCTTTTTTGCTGGTTTTTTTTTTCTCGGTGGCCTTTGGGGCCTCAATCGCTGCTTCTTGTTGCTCGAAGAGGCTTTGAAGGTCCGCGATGAGGTTTTCTTTGTCGCTGCTTGCCTCCATCAGTTTCAGGATGGAGAGTTTGAATTTATTCATTATTTGTGCTGTTTCTTCTTCCGGGGCGGTGATCTCCTTGGATGGCCCCTCTTCATCTGATTGTGAGTCCAGGCTGGAGTCCTGCTCACTTCCAGCTTCTGTCTCCTCCATGGCTGTGGCTTTGGTTGCAAGCTTCTCAGCCATCTTCTTGGTAAGAGCTCTGGTCTGTGCTCTGTTTGCTTCTTCAGGGTAGGTGTTGGGTTCAGTCATTGTCTGGAGTTATGGGCAACCGACCTCTGCTACCATTTTGTCATAAGCTGGATCTAGCCCAATAACTCAGAGACAGACTCCAATTCTTTTCTGTAGCTTTATTGTTGATCTATTGGTACTGGAGGTCACTGACCTTGTACCTTTCTCTTTCAGGTATACATCTGGAATGAGTTGTGGACCATGCGGTTGGACCTTTTGTACCCAGGAGGAGGGGTTAAGAGGTAAGGAGTGGTTATAAGGATTATGGGATATGTGGTTAGTTAACCCTTGAAGGTCCGGGTGATCAGGGAGTCATAGTAGTTAGGCATTTATCATGACATTTCTGTATTAGATTTTTGTATTATTCATACTTCTTTGATATAAACTTTAATAAGCAACCATCATAAATGTTTTGCCCTTAAACCACTTGTGTCTTAGGTCACTGTTAGAGAATTACTCTGTGGGATTCTGACAGAACTAAGGCTGCAAGAAAATATTCATTTCAGTCAGGAGCAAAACTCATAGTGTTTTAAGCAATCTGTTTCTTGAAATAGTGTTAGCAATATGAATTTGACTTTTCCACAAAGTCATTCACACTTAATTGAAAAACAAGGAGAACCAGCACAATCTTGACACACCCTCATTGGGTGCACAAAGAGCATCTTCCCAGGTGATTGATGTAGTAAGGTTCTTCCCCAGCAGTTAACTTGTTTGCAACTTGTCTATCTTAATGCAAGCAAGAAGTAGGTGTCTATGATTCAGTCATGCAGCCTCCACAAATTCTAATCTTTGGAAACCTTCCACAGCAAGATATTTTGTCACAATCAAAAACCCAGCTGTTCTTTGACAGGAAGTAGTATAGAAAAAACAAACAAACAAACAAAAATACCAGTTCTACCGCATAACATTTATTGTATACATGGCTCCATGCCAAGTATCTTCACACTGAAGTTTCTCCAGGAATAAAGGATGAATTATAGTAATTTCAAACCAACGTTTAAATATCTAACACTACAAATTGTAAGAAATAATGGTTTTAGAATAGCAAGATAACCCTAGTAATACCATTGTACTAATTAAAAATTATACCATTGCAATCCTATGTCCATATGAGAACCACAAGTCAGACATTGGCCAAAATACAAGTACCGGTACATTGTTTCTATTTAATTGGTCTGCCTAACAATAAACAAAGCACAGAAAGATGCAAACAGAGATGATCATTCCTGATCTGGTATACTTCAGAAAATTTTTAAAAATCAAATATTTAGGAGTTAGTTAGAATTGCAATTTTCAATGATATTAATCATATTGGCTCTCTTCGTTTACTGTTTTTATTACAACTTGTTTTTTGTGAATCTTAGATTTAAGCAGTTCTAGGTCATCCAGAGTCTTTGACTGAAGTGCATTTAGTAAATAAACTAAAACTAAAAATGGTAGAAGTGAATTCTATAGTGAATGTACAAGTGCAATGAGCAAAAAGAAAAAAATTAAGAAACAGGAGGAAGAGTTGCTACCAAAATAATGGTAAGATAAAAGTAGTATTGGCATTTGTGAGTTTGGTTTCCTAGTCTTGGAAGGCTGACACTATTGTATATTTCTCTTTAAAAAGTATGCTATTGTCTTATCTACATATTTTTATTTATTTATTTATATGAATTTTTTTTAAAAAAATCATTTGGCTGAAATCCTCATATAAATTGTTCATAGCAAATAAACAGAAATAAATGAATATATCATTATCAAGTTGATGGTGGTCTGGAAACCAGAAACAAATTAATAGGTTACTTTTAAAAAGGATGGAAGAAGCAGTTAATTTGGAATTTTAAACTTAGGCTATGCTATTAAACTATCCTAGAATGATAACCAATATGTTAGCTCCTTACATATATTATATAGATTTATCATTTTTATGTTTCTTGCATTATGGAATCAGAGAGTTAGAATAAGTCATTTAGGCCATTGGGTCTACTTCTCAAATTAAAGCATCACAGGCAGACAGCTCTATCAATTCTCCCCCAACAGCTCTAGGAAAGGGAAGAATGGGATCTATCATAAAATTGCTCTTACTCTTAGGAAGCTTTTCTTCCATTCAGTTTAAGAACATTATTATTTATTTATTATTTATTACATGTATTTATATGCCACCATTCTCAGGGTGGCGAACACAAGTTAAGAAACAAGTACAATAAAATCATAATTTAATCCAAATAATTAATTAGTAGTAAATAATAAAGCCCGGAATCAGTCTCAGCCTATTTGTTTGAAAAGCCAAGTCTTCAAGTCCCGACGGAAGGAGTGGAGATCAGAATATTATCCATATCCTTCTTTCTGGGGCAATGAAAAACAACCAGAAAGCACACTATTCAGAATGGAGCCTGACCAAGTACTTCTTGTACTCTTTCCCATGGATTGGCAAATGCCTAAACTTGCATTTCCCTTTTTACCAGCCATGTCACACTGTTCATTCATATTAATCTTTTTCACAAGTACTGTTACCAATACAAGTATCCTCCAATACAGATACATTTATATTTTTAATAGAATATCTCTTTTCAAATAAAAACATCTATTCCTTTCTCTTACGTAAATTCTACATGGTTTTAAATCTAACTTCTGATTTCTTGTGACGGTTTTGAATTTTGCTTCTGTATTAGCTGGCTCGACCCAGTTTTTAGTCATTCGTAAGTTTGATAAGCATTCCTTCAACTTATCAAACATATAAAAAATGAAATACCATACAACCAGTGGTGGGTTGCCCCCGGTTCGGAACCAGTTCTATAGAACCGGTAGTAAAACCAGAGGGAGACTCCGCCCGCCCACCCTGACATCATCAAAACGCTTCTGCACATGCGCAGAAGAGAGCGCGTGGCCCCGCTGCAAACCAGTAGTAAAGGTAAGTAGAACCCACCCCTGCATATAACATAATTAATATTAGCGTGTCAAATGTGCATCATCAGTGCTGTTAAAAACATACCAATTTGCTTGAGGCCCTAAACTGTATTGCGCTGTGGCAATTGTGGAAAGTCTTTTTGACCAGACAGCATTTAGTTCCATGTGACCATTGTGACAGCACTCCTTTTCCTGTCCTTTGCTGCAGCTTTCCATAATGTTGAAAGTATTTCATTCTCCAGTTTCTACTGCTGATAATCTGATGTTTCCATTGATCTACTGCTGATGATATTCTAGTTGGTGCTGCTTTGAAAGCTGTTTCCATTTGTGAGCCAAGCTCTATGGCTCTGGACAGAGTCAGTGAATTTACTTGGGTAAAGAGAGTCTCCCTAATTCTCCAATCTCTTGCTTTCTCAATTAGCTGGTCAAGCACAAGCTCATCCTGCAAAGGTCCAAAGTCGCAGTGTAGTGCCAACTCCCACAAAGCAGAAGCAAAACTCACAAAGGTTTCCCCAGGGAGCTGTGCCCGTTGACAAAAGCAGAGCCTCTGGATCCTCTTGAAAACATTTTGCCTGAATTCAAAACCTTTCTGAAACTCATTGATAGGGTCAAAACAGGTCATCGATCCCAGCTTTGTAACCATGTTCTGATTTCTCCAACCGAGCTGGTGGGGATGATAATTCTCCATTTTCTCCAATCCTAAAGTTCAGTTGCTTGTATTTTTGTGAAAAAACCAATTGAAGCAGGAAGGTATATGAATCCACCGTCCTCCAGGGCCACACTGTAGCATAAGTGGCAGTAAACACCTTACTTTCCCAATGAACAGAGCAGGTTTAGTCAGCAAATTTTAATCGAGACATTTCTCCATTGAAACACCTGACCTGTAATTTGTCACTTGAGCATCTCCACCCTTTCATGCATTTATTCCTGAACATGGCACAGCGTCCAGAATGTCAGAGCTAGAAGAAATAAAATTATTTAAACAAAAAGCAGGAGGGGAAGGATGTCAATCCCCATTGTATGAAATAGTCAGGGTGGGGAAAACAGAAATGTATAAATCACAATGCATTCCCCCATTTTTTTTTACATTAAAAGAAATAAAAATTTTACTGTAGCCTGTTTTGCATGAATCCCAAAAAATTTAAACTGTATATAACTCCCCCCACCTTTGGGGAGAGGCATACTAAATCAAAAGTTAAAATAAAAATAAATTGTATAATAAATTGATCGTCATATTCTAAGATTATTCTGGTTACAGTAAAATCCACAGAAAGCATATGGCAAAGAATCCAATTTTGTTAAACTCAGACCAAGCATCACATTTTAAATCATCGTAATCATGAACATTACCCAAATCAAATTCTTCACCCCTGTTCCTACCCAATATCAACAACATTGTGCAAAGAGGTTGGGGAAACCTACTTTATCAACCATGATTTTAAAAAAGCAAGAGTTTGAAGCAGTGGTGAGTTTCAAATTTTTTTACTACCAGTTCTGTGGGTGTGGCTTGTTGGGTGTGGCATGGCTTGTTGGGCGTGTTGGGCATGGCAGGGGAAGGATACTGTAAAATCTCATTCCCACCCCACTTAGGGGGGAAGGATACTGCAAAATCCCCATTTCCTCCCAATCAGCTGGGACTTGGGAGGCAGAGAATAGATGGGGGTGGGGCCAGTCAGAATTTTTACTACCTGTTCTCCGAACTACTCAAAATTTCCGCTACCAGTTCTCCAGAACTAGTCAGAACCTGCTGAAACCCACCTCTGGTTTGAAGGCATGCAAGTAATATGTCTAAAGGGATCTATTTCCTACAGTATTGGGTATGACTTTACTGATATCATAATCCTTTTACTATGTTATACTAAATTTTACCTGAAACTTAGCAAATAAGTACCACTTGCATGCATCTGCAAACCAGTGGGTATTCACTATATATAAGAAGGTATTTGGCTACAAGCTATCTAAAGCTTAGTAGAAAAAGGCAAAAATGGAAATGAGTGTAAAAATTGCGATTAGGAATCCAAAAGATCTGTGAAAAATTGACATAATGGTTATCCATGATGAAACCTGAACCATAGATATTGACCTTTCTTTTTCTTTCTAACTCTTTAGTGAGGACTGACATTCTTACTGGAACTTTTTGCTACAAAGGACATCACTTGCACTAATTTCTGAAGGTATTATTACTCAAAATATTAATAGCATATATTCTGGATGAGATTGGATGAGAAACATAAATGGAAGTTCACTCCAGCCATCAGAGGAGGATGTTGAGGATGTTGAACTCCTGTCCTCTACCATCCTCTGGAATCCATTTAAACTCACACCTACTGCTTCAGTGACTCCATCCAGCCACCTCGTTCTCTGTCGTCCCCTTCTTCTTTTGCCCCCAATCTTTCCCAGCATTAGGCACTTCTTCAGTGAATCCTTCCTTCTCATTAGGTGACCAAAGTATTCGAGTTTCATTTTCAGGACCTGGCCTTCTAAAGAGCAGTCAGGGTTGATCTCCTCTAGGACTGACCGGTTTGATCGCCTTGCAGTCCAAGGGACTCGCAGGAGTCTTCTCCAGCACCATAGTTCAAAGGCCTCGATTCTTTGGCGTTCAGTCTCTCTTATGGTCCAACTTTCATAGCCATACATTGCAACTGGGAAAACCATAGCCTTGACTATACAGACTTTTGTTGGCAGGGTGGTGTCTCTGCTTTTCAGTATGCTGTCTAGATTTGCCATAGTTTTCCTCCCCAGGAGCAAATGTCTTTTAATTTCTTGGCTGCAGTCCTCATCTGTGGTGATCTTGGAGCCCAGGAAAATAAAATCTGTCACTACCTGCATTTCTTCCCCATCTATTTGCCAGAAAATACTGTAGTTACAACTACCTTATCAATCATTCTAATGTCCCTTAAAAAGAGCTTGTGATTCTTTTCTATTCAAAACCTCTTTAGATGTATATTATTATTCCCAATCTCCCCCAGTACAATCCCACATCTTTTCATTCAGCAGTCCTTTTTTTAAAAAAATGTGAACATTTAAAGTTCAGGCCTGACATTCCTGATTCTCACAAATACATGAAACTCATGCTTCAAAATCTGGGCCAGCTTTCAGCTACAACTGCAGTAACACCTCTCTCCATGAATGCTAATATCCTGTTCAGAATTCAGGGCAGCATGTCTTTTGCAATTACTGTACTGCAAGAATGGCCACATTCAAAAGGAACCTCCGCTTCCATCAACGTGACAGCAGATCCTAAGTACTACTAAGATACAAAATGATCATTGTCAATGACCACTAATGCCCAGGATTCCACATTAAAACATACATTACATGTCAGTAAAATATCCAGATAATATTATCATTATCATTTCATACCATTACAACTTTATCCCCCCCAAAAAAAACATTTTGGAATTATTTGTTTCTGAGAGTTCCCTAGTATTCTTGGGGAAAAGGGAAGAGTTCTCTAAAGACTCTGAAAAATAATTACACAAAATAATAATACAGCCTGTTCAACCTTGATTACAATAGTGTTTGGATAGAACATAGGTCTTAGAAAAATACATAATGTTAGGAAGGTACTATATATTCAAGTGACTCAAATGAATTTTGGAAAGTTAAAATGTCAGATATCTTGATTATTGTGGATCACATTGTAACAGCAGACAATCAACAGTTTTGTTAATCTTTTTCTTATGTTTCTTATTTGCTTGGTATAAACTCTGGCAGTTTCAGTACTGAGCTGTGTAATTCTCAACTTATTATTTTGTACATATCCAGAAAATGAGCCACGTCTAATATTTTCAAGTATTTTGCCATCAGATTATACTTTCTCACAGAAAGTTTCTATTGTATTTTATCAAAGCAAATTTGCCCATTTTGTGTGCAAAGTCTTTCAGTGTTTTAGCTAATGACTAAGGCGATAGCTATGACTGACATTTGAAGAGGCAATACTAGAGATATTATTTTAAAAAAGTATATCACACAGATTATCTGGAGAAGTAATTTCCCGGTTAATTCTAATGTCTCTTTTTTTTCTTCCATAATGATTCCTGCCTACATAAAATAACAGGTATATCCAGGATTTTATGATGTAACTGGAGAACAGTAGGTACAATCCAAAACAATAGATAATAATATAGGTAGTCCTCGATTTACGATAACAATTGACCCCAACATTTCTGATGCAAAATGAAACATTTGTTAACTGAGTTTTGCCCCATTTATTAAAATGTTTTGCCACAGTTATTAAATGAAACACACAGTTACTAAGTTAGTAACATAATTGTTAAGTGAATCTGGCTTCCCCATTGATTTTGCTTTTCAGAAGTTTGCAAAAGGTGATCACTTGATCCTAGTGATCAAGTGATCACTATAAATGATCATTATAAATATGAATCAGTTGCCAAGCATCCGAATTTTGAATATTTGATCATGGGGATGCTGCAACAGCCATAATCATGAAAAACGGTCATAAGTCACCATTTTCAGGGCCGTTGTAACTTCAAATGGTCACTAAATGAACTGTTCTAAGTCAAAAATTACCTATGCATGACTTTGCGTTCTTTCTCATCCAGATTTCAGAGCAAGAAGGGCAATATAATGAAAAATTATTTAATAATATGATAATAATAGAGTTTAGTGAGAATAAAATAATGATCAATAAAAATAAATAGCAATCCATTTGTCAGGTAAAAGAATTTGCCAACATATACAGGTCATCCTTGTTAGTAATCACAATTGGGACCAGCAACTTGGTCATTAGCAAAAGCAGTTGCTAAGTGAAATTATAACTGTACTTATGATCATACTTCAGCTTTCCTTTGCTTTACCAAGCTGCAAAGGTCATAAATGCAATGATGGGTCACAAAGTGACTTTCTAATCACCATAGTAACCACAAATGGTC
Organism: Pantherophis guttatus; assembly: GCF_059756535.1. Taxonomy (NCBI): domain Eukaryota; kingdom Metazoa; phylum Chordata; class Lepidosauria; order Squamata; family Colubridae; genus Pantherophis; species Pantherophis guttatus. The sequence goes on from NC_142068.1 coordinate 44,210,629, forward strand.
ACTAAATGAGGCAGTTGCTAAACCAGGACTACCTGTATAAAAAATAGTTTCATCTGCTTTCCCAATTAGGATAATAGAAAGTCTCATTGAGTAGTTCAAAGTCTCATTGATTCCAATAATGTCAGTTCCTTTAATTTGAGAATCCTTTCTCTAAAGAGCCTCCTCAGTGATAAATGCAACCCTTTCTTTATGAAGCTTCTGGCACAGTATACTTGTAAAGCTGGATCTTAATATTTTCTGGCAATATTTATCAAGGTTTCTGAAAATGCAAGGAACTTTTTCATTTTGGATCTTTCTATTACATGTAGTAGTGCCATTCCAAAAACAGAGCCATTCCAAATACAGAACAACAAGAAAATCTTTTGATCTCCTTCATTACAAACACACTTTTGTATTATACATATGGTACGCCCATCATTTCCATTTAATTGGGATTTAAAAGCTGCAAATACCCCTTATTTATTATGCACTTGTACTGCATGCAGCTGAGCATGGGTGAGTCCCTTCCAAATATGCATCTGCTGGATTTATCTGTAAGATGTACCAATTGAATTAAGTTATGGATGTAGAGGTGAGAAAGAAGCCACTTACTAGAGGATAGCAAAAGGTCAAGAGTTTATGTACCTCTTTGCTCCAACTTAACATTTTTGCAGCCCAGATATCATAGCACTAATATAAACTACATACATTATGCTTGAATAAAATATCATTTTAAAAAAGAGTGTGAACATGTAAAGGAATGATTCAGATGCTGCTGACTTAGAGCTCTTCCTCCTCCTACCAGCAACTTTTTATCCTGGCATAGGGACAATGCTGGCAAATAGTGAGATCCTTAATTACAATCTACAGGGCATATTAAAGACAGGAATGTATTATTTCCTTTGGCTTTGTTTCTTTCTGCTGTGCTCAACATCTTCATCTATTAGAAAAACAATCACTAATCACTCTCCTTAAAGTAGGCTACGATGGAGATAGGGGCAAAGAGAGTTTTAAGAGATGGCTAGAACAGTGGCTTTAGATATATGTCAAAGTACATTCTTGTTTTGCATAGGTATATTCAAAGGGAATCCAATTGTCAACTGATAACAGATGGTAATCAAACTATCAAGTAGCATTCAGTATTCCTCCATAATAATACAAAACCATGTTAAAAAAGAACTTAACATGGGTTTGGTGCTATTCCAAAATAACTTTAAACCCATGTTTAGAAGTATCAAACTATCAGCTGATATCAGATGAAAGTTGGCCTCCTTTTGAAAATATAATTAGCACTATTCCGATCAGCAGTAATCTTACATTCAGAAGAAGTCCAAACAACAGCTAACAGATATAGAGATACAGTATAGGTTACAACAACACCTCTCTTCCCTGCCAACCAGCCACCCCTACTTCAGTGCACAGCACAAGGCAGAAAATTCAAAACAATCTGACTGAAAAGAAACAGAATGAAATTTAAAAGAGATTAATGCACTTAGACGTCAAAAATCAAGGATATTCAGTTGGGAAATAAAAACCAATGACTAATTTAATTAAGCCAGCTATCTGGAATGCACTGAGCATGTGGACAAAGTGAGAAATCCAGTCTAAATATCTGGCTGACTGTGTGACAAATCATAATAATAAAAGGTAATACCAGCACTAACAGGCACTTTGGGTGCAATTCCAAAACACCTAGATCGCCATTTGAACACCATTATCATTGACAAAATCACCAACAGTCAATTACAAAAGGCAACTTTACTTGGAACAACTTACATCTTGCAACGGTACCTTTAACACCATGAAACAACATCTCCCAGGTCCTTAGCAGGGACTCGATAGGTGGACATAAGTGCCAAATCCTGTCTAAACATCTGGCTGGCTGTGCGACAAATTATAATAATAGTAATTTTAAAAATGGGAATCTGGCAATGCAAAACATCAGCTGCCAGCATGGTCTAATGAGTGTTAGATTGTCCCTATAGGAATTGTCAGAAAATGAAGATACAGGTGAGGGGAGCTGCAGTGTTTTCTTGCAAACTGTCCCCCATCAGCTGAGGGAGAAAAGAAAAAGAGAACTACCAGATCCATTTAGGGAGTATCCTCAGAAGCTTAACTTCTCATAAAGAGGTCTTCTGTGAGTGATCCCAGATACCATGAGGACACCTACAACATACTTTTCAAAAACTCCAAAAGGATTGCTAACCATTGACGTACTGCAGTTGTTTGCATTGTCTATATAGAATTCCGGGTCACTTGTAGCACACTAACTGACTTCCCTTAGTTATTGCTCTGTTTCAGAGCTTTCCTGTTAATGCAGAGAAGTCAGGGCAGAGAAGGTAGAGTAGGCACACACATCCCTGCCTCCCTCCCTTTTTAAGATTTGAAAATGCATGGAGAGCATTTTCTACATGCAGCTTCTTTCAAAAACACCTGCCACATCCCAATAATTTCTTTGTAAATTAAAGGCTGCAGGATGTCTGTTTCACTGAATAAAGAAAGAAGAGAGTATCTCGCATTCAGCCATACCTGAAGAACTGGAAAAGATTTAAGGAACGCAAATATCTGTCTGTAGGAGTTAAGATTTCTAATCATTTTTCCTGCCCACATTAATTGTTCTGCATTCCTATGAACCAGTTTCCTTGTTTCCGAATAATTTTATTATTTTTAATTAATATTTTTGAAGAGAAAAAGAATCAGGATGTAAATGGAATATTTTGGTCCATCTGTGCAAATCAGAATGTATTTGTTTGCTTGTTATGTGTGTTCTTTCTTTAAGATAGTTCTTCCAACAGTAGTTTAAAAGTTTAAATATTTAAAACTCAGGGGCATTTGGGAGTGGGTTCATATAAATAAATAAATAAAATATTCTGTGTCAGAATCACATTTACCTTCTAATTTGTGAAATACAAACTGTTGGATTTCAAAGTGCTATTTAAATTAGAGATCATAGCTTGTACAGAATGATGTCAGTATACCTGCAGATCATAAGAACCCTGGAGCTTCCAAAGATTAGATTGGTCTCTAATTTAATGGATCCAAAAGGTTTCCAGAAGGCACTTGGCAATTTTCCCAACAACTTGGGAGGCAATTCTATCTCTCACCTGAATAAACTATAGAACACAGAGCTTGGCTAAATTTTGAACAATAGAGGATTCTCCCGTTTCCAATCCCATGTGGCCTCTGAGTTTACTGAGGACTTGATAAGGGAAATGGGGAATTCCAGTTGAGGAAAATGGTGATTATAATCATCTCCAAATGAGTGGAGACAATGACACAGCAACAATCAAAGGACCAGCAGCAAGTTTGGTCCAACAGAACCTCTCTGGATAAGTGGACAAGAGATCACCCACCTGTATTCCAGATGACAGCTCCTCACAAGGAGATTGCAGAACAGCAGAAACCATCAAACTCTCAACCACAATGATGCCTTTAAAGACACTAAATTCATCAAACCTCACTTTCTAATCACATTTGGATGTATACTGTAAGTATTTTAAACTTAAAAGAGTTTTTCTAAACAAGCCTGAAAATCTTCTTGGTAAGTAAAACTTCATCCTGAAGTAGAAAAACATTAATTTAGTTGAAAGAATTTAAGAGCATAACTAGATGGCAAAAAGCAAAATAATAATTCAGCCTAAGAAGTTTTAAATGGATAAAGGAACCAGACAAAATTGGAATATTTCAGACTTTAAAAAAATTGAGTAAATAAAATAATATTTTTGTGAGAATATGAATTGTTTAGACTGCAAGAAAAGAGATTGTTGGAAAATTGAAAATAAAGAAATTTGAGATTTTATGAATACAGAAGTGACAGTTTAAAAGATCTTTGAAGGCTTGTAAAAGAAGATCGGGAGTGACTTCTTTAAAAAAAATTATTCCTTTTTTTCTTTTCTTTTGATCATTTTCTTTTTTCTTCACATGTTGTATTTCCTCTCTTTTCTATTTTTCTCTTTATTTCTGACTTTAGTTTGTTTTTTCTTCCAGTCTAGCAAAATCTTTCAATAAAAAGTATTTTTTTAAAAGAAGTTAAGGAATCTGAAGTGACTGAAAAGATACTAGGAGTGATGGTGACAACAAATCTGGAATGGGTGTGACCAAACATTGTTAAAAGTTCACATCTGTGCTTACACAATGGTAAGTAAAGCAGCAAGCATACATTCCTTTCTATACTTACTGTATCTACAGACTTTACCTGATGGCCTTTGTTTAGAGTAATTTAGTATCTTTTAGGGAACCATGGACATTGCTTTTCTTTTCTTTTTCTATTGTATATTTTGTCTTGTTATTACATACCTAGAGTTCACTTGAATTGGTGCAGAATACAAACATTGGGAAACAAAGAATTTTTTAACTTGTAATATAAAACAATATATTATACAGTGTGATATGAAAAAGGAAATAAAAATAGATAGATGTGTTTATATAAATAAGAGAAAGGCAAAGGGGATAAATAGATCTGAATAACGAGAGTCTGATCTTATAGACTGGTGTTGATAAATCATGAATGGAAATGCAACTACATTTTAGTTACGAATATAAAATTTAGAAAATGTATTAGAAAATTTGAAGTGGTATCATATACTGTACACTGTTGTGGGTTCATAATAAAATGAGAATTTGTAAGTTGTTAAAGTGTGTTACACTCCAGTAAATAGTAATAAGTAAATAGTAATAAGATTTAGAAGTGAATTTTGAGATAAATATGAAGCAATTTGAATTAATGAGATATATGGGGGAAGTTATCTTGTTAGGTAACATGAATGAATAAGTAAGAATGAGATAAGAAAATACAGAAATAGTAACTGTAATTCAGAGACCCAAAAATGAATGCGTATGATGAATGTTAAGTGTATGTTTGTTTCAAATACATGCTTTAAACATAATACTGTTTAAAGCATGTTTAAAGCACAAAGTAAAGAAATTAATCTAAAAGCATTATTGATTTTCAGCAACAGATTTAGTGAAACACTGACAGAATTACAAAAGGAAAGAAGGGTGATAAAAGATTCTAAATGTAGGGCAGATTATTATTTGGTAGTGCCTTTATTTGATAGGAATAAAGAATGTAATGTACATTGATTCCATGAAACAGAGTGCTGCACAAAAATAGAAGAATTAATCCTTCAGGAGAACGGATGGAAAGAAGATATAGAAGCTATTGAAACAGAGTGAACAGGATTTTGTTACAAACTGCTACAGATATTTATAGGACAATACTAATAAAAAAATATGAAATAGGATGCTTGGTAGAAGGATGAAATGAAAAAAGCTATGGATGAGGGAAAATGGATATAAGAGAGTGATTCAATTATGTTACCTTAATTAGGTACAACCAGTTTCTGAGCAGGTTAGAGGCCTTGTATTATATTCTCTTGACTCTTGGTCATTTAATGTATTATGGATAAATGTATAAACAGTTTGTTGTAATCTTAGGAATGTGTTTTTCATGAATGTATTATGTATTTTTGTATGCAAACAATGCATTGCACTGAACTCATATGATCTGCAATGAATGTTAGATACACTGCATGATGCAACAAACTGCTGAATCTAAAAATTAATGCATTGATAACTATGGTATTTGTTTTACAGTGAAAATGGAATGAATGACTGAAAATTAATTGTGGAAAAAATGAACAAATATATGTCTATTTAGTTTGACAAAACAATTATTAGAATGAAAACATGGACAGAAAATTTTTAAGATAAGTATACTGGTAAAAAGGTAGCAGGCCATATATAGTTGAGTTTCAAGAAATAAATGCTTATCAAAAAATGCATAAGAGCATGTTTGTGCTGTCTTTGTAACATGAAAGTTGGATGAATATAAAAGTAAACAGAAAGCAGTGGGAATGGGATATCAAAGAAGTGTTCTAAAGGAAGACAAAATGGATGGATGGATGGATGGATGGATGGATGGATGGATGGATGGATGGATAATGAATGAATATGGATGAAATAAAAGATAAAAATAAAAAATATTGTAATGGTTTTGTTAAATACAATAAAGTAATTATGTCTTGTGTTTTAGTACAAATATATGAAAGGAAGAGGAAGGTCAAGGACATTGTGATTGGATGGAGCTGACAAGAGAGAGAGAGAGAGATGGAAAGCTGAAAGAATAAAAAGGATCTATAAATCAGATATTTAATATTTGATTTATTCTGATCAGGTAAATCAGATATATAAGATTAAAAGTATGGAATGTACAATGAATAACGTTCATATAAATTCGATTTAGTTAAGTTTCCTTTTCTTATACTTCCTGAAGTTGAATTGCATACAACTTCACATGATTTTTCTGAACTTTGTGCAACATTTCTTAGCCCATGAAGTAATAGTAAAATGTATGAATAGTGATATATTCAAAATAATGGAGTCTATAAAAATACAATGAAATAGCATAACGTAAATCAGCAACTATATAAAGGCAGGAGCAAACTTGGAACTGAAAAGGTATCAGTCTCCATATAAGTTGATGAAATTCTCCAAATATAGGTTCAGAAAAAGACTCATCACACTTTGTTTCAAGAGAAAGGCATATTTTTAAAACAATTCCCTTCTTCTGCTCTCAGTTTGAAATCTCATAAAAATTGTGATTTCTTCATTTTTGCTATCCAATGGATTGGTGGATTTGGCAACTAAAGCCAACCTTGTTTGAGCTGCAAATTGTTCCCAAAGTTCTTAAAACTGTAAACATTTTACAATGTAAGTGATCTTGTTAGTTCCCTTAAACCATATGCAGCTGGTTTTAAGAATTCCCATGTAAAATCAGGGAGTCAGAAGAAAAGTCACTATCCCTAAACATGAACTGCAAAGGGTCTACTTTCTGTTTATAGGCATTTGCCAGAACTTCAATGGGGACAAATGATGAAAGATGTGTCATGATTGGTAATGCAATTATATGACATGTACATATTTGTGTCTAATGCAAGAACAAAACAGAAAAGGACAGTGTTCACATTATCACAACTTTCCATCATTGTGATTTTCACTGAATATCTATTTCTCCATAATAATTTTATTATTGGGGGGAGCCCCAAATTGGGAAAATTGATGTCAAAAGCTGCCGCCCACATGGGTCTGAAAAAGTCTGTGTCTCAGCCAATGGTGGAGGAATCTTTAGAAAGAGGTTGTCACAGATCTTTAATGAATAAACAAACAAGGTAAATTATGGTACAGGTGCCTCTAGGACAGGTGCTGAAGCACATGCTTCTATACATAAACATTTCCAGACATTAATTGCAAAAGCCTATATAAAAATATTTCATTTTTATTTTGCTTTCAACCTAGAATATAGGTAATACATAAAATAAGAACACTTTCTAAATGTGTTACAGTGCATGACTGACAAGCAGAACTGGACCCCATTCATTTGAAAGGTGGCAAATAATTCACCTCTATAAATTCCCGCCGTCTTGTATATTCATATAATAATGTCCAACAAGAGTCGGAATCATCAGCTGTGATTTCCCTTACTCATCAAATTAGGAATTTTTTTCTATCCCAGTTAGAGTACACTATCCCAAATCCCACCTGGGCTTTAAGTGTTATTTACGGTAAAGGTTCCCCTCGCACATATGTGCTAGTCATTCCTTTTCAAAGCCAAAGAGCCAGTGCTGTCCGAAGACAACTCCATGTTCATGTGGCCAGCATGACTAAATGCCAGAGGCACACAGAACACTGTTACCTTCCCACCAAAGATGATCCCTATTTTTCTATTTTTACATGCTTTTGAACTGCTAGGTTGGCAGAAGTTGGTACAAGTAACGGGAACTCACCCCATTATGTGGCACTAGGGATTCGAACCACTGAACTGCCGAACTTTTGATCGACAAGCTCAGTGTCTTAGCCACTGAGCCACCATGTCCCTGTCCTTAAGTGTTATTACCACCACAGAATTGCCTGACATGTTGTCAGCACAAGAAAAGGTTAAGGGGAGCTCAGGGCAGCTGTCTGCCACTTTATCCTGTGGTCTTTATTTCAGCCTGCAGCTTGTTACTTGAGCTAACAGGTGTGGTGTGGGGGCATAGGATAAAATAGGGCAGAGCAATCAATAGAGAGTGTGTTGTATTGTCTCCTCATGGTACAAGTGCTGGTATTGGTGGCAGCAAGTGACCCATAAATAGGAAAATGGTATAGTTTCCCTACCCCAAAACTAATAAAAACAATAATATAGTCAGGCAAAACCCATAACAGCATAAGCAGCTGAAAACCAGGCAGAAGCCAGTAACACATAGCTGGCAGAACCCAGATTTCTTTCTCTGTTCAGATCAAATTTTGACCATCACAACTCATTTTATGAAGACAATGCTTGTCCTGCTTTTTAAGCACTGGCATAGTGCAGATCCAAAACTGCATTAAACTCAGGTATATAAGGACCATATGTAAGAACTGGCAAGTACTTTAAAAAGCTTCTGTCAGACATTACACAGGGAAAGGTATGGCATCCTATTTTAGTGCCTTTTAATATGAAAATATCTTTAGCATAGAAATATGGCTAAGCTGGACTGCAAACCTTGATTTAGTGGATGTTAATGTGTCAATATTTGCGTGGGATAGATCACTTTTCTGTAGTGATTAATATCATTTGTGTGATGATTTCATTGTACATATGATGTAAATTTATACAATTGATATGTGTATTGTTTGCATACTTATATCATTAGGCAAATTATGCAAATCAGAAGTGATAGTCTCCAATTTATAAGATATACATGAATACCTCTCTCAATTAATTCATTAAAACAAGATTTCACTATACACTATACAGGTTTGCTGCCATGGCCTGGATATTAAGAATCATAGAAAGGCTATACCCCATTTTCCCAGGAAGGATACTATGGCTAGAAGAAGATTAATCAGAGTCCAGTTAAGAAGTAGCAAACTGCAAAAATACATGCAAATATATTAGCCCTTTAATCAGATATTTAAACACAACTGAGTTATATATATGTATGAAAAACAGAATGTTTTGGGGGGAGGGGCAAGCCAGCTATAAAAATAATTTTCTTTAAACAATAAAACTTCATTTTTCTTTCTATCTTTAAAATGCTAAATTAATTCAAACATTCATATTTCTGTAATATCTTTAAATGAGTTTTAATCTTCATGAATTCTGAACTTCTATATCTGATTTGATTTCTCATATTTGAAAATATTAATACAGATTAGTGTGACACCAACAGGCATATGTATGAAATGCATATTTAACTGACAGTAGCTTTGCCTTTGAGATGCAAGATCTGGGGTGATTACAGATAAGCCTCTTATTATGTGGTCACCTGCTTCATTCATAAGATTTTAGAGAGGGAAAGCTCAGAGGATGCCATTCAACTATGCACTGCAGATTTGATTTATGTTTCTGGGTATGGCATTTAGCTTTCAAATGCTTTGAAAAAAATATTTTGATCAACACTCAGAATATGGCAATATATAGATATATAGATGGATGGATGGATGGATGGATGGATGGATGGATGGATGGATTGGTGGAGAGATAGAAAGATAGATAGAGATAGAGATATATCCTGGTTGGCTGGTTTTATTATGGTATAAAGTACCATAATAATGTTTCTGGGCTCATTCAAGTAATATAGTGATACACTTCCATTTCTTGCCCTGAATCCAGTATTTGGGCTTTTTCAAGTGAACATGTCAATAACAATAAAGGATTCTATGGAGACATTCACTGCTGCAGGAAAAGCAATGCTAATTCTACATCAGTGATTTTCAAACTTGACAACTTTAAGATGTGTGGATTTCAATTCCCAGAATTTCCCAGCCAGCATAAAGCCCACACATCAAAAAGTGGCCAAGTTTAAAAAGCATTATTTTATATTATGCCACAACTCCATTGTGTTAGTGACAACTTCATGGCATCATGGGCCAGGGGATCATCTTGTTCCATAAGTGGATCTGGAAAAGGTTTTGGTCCAAATGGCTCAAAAAATAAAAAATAAAATCTAGGAAGAAAATTGGATTTGTTTATAAATCTTTGGCTTAATCAATCTGAAGACAAAGTGTAACCATATTTTTTATGCTTTCCTTTTGTTTTGTTCACATTTTAAAATTTGTATTTCTGCTCTCATAGTTGTGTTGCATTACAGGATATTCCAAATCCCTTAGTAAGTCTTATGACTTAGTAATGAAATTATTTCTATATCTGATTGGAACTTATCCAAATAAGATTTGAAAACCTCGCTTATGTTCTTTTTCTGTATTTTCATCCAAAAGGAAGCATAGAACGATATATTTTGGAATGACTGTGAAATAATCAATTCATATAGGATGTGTTATTTTGTATGAAAAGAAGAAAATCCAGAACATATCAATCCAGAATCCTAATATACACATAATGTACTACATTATATACATAGATGTTGCATATCTACTTAGTTAAACTACAGGTGACCAACTGTATGTTTCTGACAAGTCAATTAGATTCACAAGATGTGCAAAACATGTTTACACACATGTCAAGGAAATGTAATTGGTATGAGATAATATAGCTAAACTAATAAAGGCTAGTCTTTAGAGGATGGCTCCAGCCATCTACCTTTCCTCTAGCATTCACTGTTAATGATTAAATTGTGGACAAACAGAATAAGCTTCAAATCCATTTTCCTTTATGAATTATTATTAATTTCAATGTACAGTTTAAATTGCAGAATGAGAATTAAAGAGACCACCGCAGGCACTTTGCCATGAACACAGTCCATTGATTTCTAATAAGTTAACATTAGAGCCCCTGTGCATTAGAAGGACAGCAATATCTATTTTATTTGTAGAGTTCTGTTATTCAGTTACATCATATGAATGAACTTCATTTGGAAAAGTTCCATATTCCAATTTTGCTCACTAGCCCTTTTCTATACAGCCCTGTTGTTGACTAGGCACCACTGAGTTATCCATTATTTCTGAAATATATTACTATCTTCCAGACTCATACAACATATTTCTACTATACTGGTAGTCCTCAACTTAAAACCACAACTGAGCCCAAATGTTGTCAAGCAAGACAGTATTAAGTGAGTTTTGCCCCATTTTATGATATTTCTTTCCACAGTTCTTAAGTGAATCATCACAGTTGTTAAGTTAGTAATACAGTAATGCTTCATGATGTATGGAGACTGCAACTGACATAAATACATGTCAGTTACCAAGTGTATAAATTTTGATCACATGATCATGAGGATGCTGCAATGGCCATAAGTGTGAAAAATAGTTATAAACCACTTTTTTCAGTGCTGTTGTAGCTTTGAATGGTCATTAAACAAACTGTTGTAACTCAAGGACTACCTATATTGCGCTTTTCCACAAATCTTAGAAGCCGCATACCAGTAGCAGGTTTTAAATCCCGTCGCTACTGGTTCGCTCATGGGTGTGGCTGTGCTCATGCGCATGCGCAGAAGCATCCAGGTGGATGGGCGGAGCCTCCCGCTGCCGCTGCTACCTGTTCGCCCAATCTGGGGGGGAACCAGTAGCAACCCACCACTGCTGCATACCATTTTTATCATGATCATTAATGATTCCCTCTTCTTGTTATAGTTTGTTTTCCTCTTTGTTCTTGTTGATGTTTTTTGTTCTTATTGATAAAATGTTCATATCATATAGACACAAACCAAGCACATTCTATTTGTGTAGCATTAAGAGTGCTGTCAATATGGCATCACTGTGCACACTATGTTCTGCTGCTTGAGCCAAATTCTACATTCACCCTCTAGGCTAGGGATGGGTAATCCTTGGCCTTCGGATTGCAGAATCCATCAGCCCCAGCCAATACTGTAATGTTTAGAAAGTTGTATTGATTGATTGATTGATTGATTGATTGATTGATTGATTGATTTATTTATTTATTTATTTATTTATTTATTTATAACATTTGTATGCCGCCCTATCTCTGAGAACTCAGGGCGGCTCACAACGACAATTGACCAAGCGACTGTTAAAAACAACAAATATACACAAAAGAATAAAAAGGTTTTTAAAAAATTTAAAATATACTACCCCATCAGTCCAGGCCGGGGGACATAAATAGCCAGGTTTTCAATTCACGGCGGAAGGTGAGAAGGTCAGGGGCCAACCGGAGCCCCAAGGGAAGTTGATTCCAGAGGGTGGGGGCGCTCACAGAGAAGGCTCTACCCCTGGGGGTTGACAGCCGACATTGTCTAGCCGATGGCACCCTGAGTAGGCCCTCTCTGTGAGAGCGCACCGGGCGATGGGAAGTTGACGCTGGTTGCAGGTGGTCCGACAAATAGCCTGGGCCTAAGCCATGAAGGGCTTTATAGGTTAACACCAGCACCTTGAATCTCACCCGGAGGGCAACCGGCAACCAATGCAAGCCGCGCAGGAGTGGTGTAATATGGGAGTATCGGGTCCCTCCCGCAACAACCCGTGTGGCCACATTCTGTACCTGCTGAAGCCTCCGGGTGGTCTTCACGGGCAGCCCCAGTAGACAGCATTGCAGTAGTCGATCTGGGAGGTGACTAGCGCATGAGTGACTGTGTGTAGGCCATCTCGGTCCAAGTATGGGCACAACTGGTGCACCAGGCGAACCTGGGCAAACGCCCCCCTGGTCACAGCCGTGATATGACCCTCCAAACTCAGCCGTGAATCCAAGAGGAAGCCCAAGTTGCACGCCCTGTCTACGGGGGGCAACACCTCGCCCCAATAGACAGTGTTGGAACTTCTTGTTCGGCCCGAGATGCCAGTATCCACAGCCACTCAGTCTATAGCCCAAAAATATCTTAGAACTACAGGTTCCTCATGTATGTTAGTCTTTAACTTTTGTTGCTAATGAAATAGCCATCATTTCCATATCTGGCAGTAGCAAAAGAATGATATGCAAATTATTTGAAGAAAGGCTGACAATATGATGATAAGTATGTATTGCTGCCATTCTACCTGCTGAAGCACACAAACCTTTGATAGAAGAAATGGTGAAGGCAATGTATATTGAAATGAACCAGGAAATATATCATACCTGCATATTGTTTAGTGTCTTTGATAACTTACACTGGGCAACACTGGTACATGGCATTCAAATTAGCATGTGATTGATAGTGCAGTTGCCATAGATGCTGAGGAAATTATAATCAATTAGTTATTTACTATGTCTTGTGCTTGCTACTTAGCTGTAAAGTGAAATGTTTCCCAACATGATACTACCATTAGCATTAGTTTTCTGATTTCTGAAACAGCAGGATAAGCCTGCATGCCATTATTTTGCCTTTGAGACAAAATTTAGACCTGTCTTTTCAATATACATTATCTAGAACCTGGAGAAAGATTTGTGATTATATTTAAGGTCTTATTGAGTTAAAATTGATAGTAAATCCCATCTTATTAGGAGGATATAGAAACCAGAAATATTGAACATCTACAGTTGTTCAACATAAAGGCTGATGGTGGACACACCATGGATAGTAATTTTCAAACCCTAAAGAGTTTATATTGTGAGAAAACTATAATTTTCTATATATAATGACAGTGCACTAATAAATACTACTGGATATGTATAAAGATACTTTCAGACAATACATAGTTTATTGCTGAATTTCTGATTGGTTTTTAAATCCGTCTATAATTGAATAAGTGTGTTGGGACATTTTGCATAGACAATTGACATATTTTTGCAAGTCTCTTCCTTGCAGAGAACTAATAACCAACTAAAACTTGTTTCTTTTGGTTAAAAGCAGAATATACAAATTGACAAGCAACCAGGGCTCAGTTATTTGACAGATATTTACCTAGCTCTTTTCAGTAAAAGAATAGATACCAACAAATGCCATGTCTACAGTCACATTTACTGCTTGGAATGGGATTTCCTCACTCTCATAGGGACAAGAAATCTTGTATTGGTATCCAGCTATGGCATGATCTCATCATTCTAGCTGTCACCCTGTTCCCTTGCAATTGCACACCCATTGAGGAAGATCTCTAAGCTGCAATAATTTAATAATCAGCAGCTGAATTATTGTTAGATAAGCAAAGTTGTAAATAATATACGGAACATTGTGATCTTTTTAAAAGGTAACATTTGGATAGCTTACTAACACCTCCTCAGAAAGAAGTGCACAGAAGCTATAAAGGAATAAATGAACATATGAAATAGCTATTGCAACAAAAATAACCAAGACCTCTGTAGCCTTTAAAGGCTAACATATTTATTATGGTACAAAACCTGGGAACTAAAATTGATTTCATTAAATACATTAATGTTTATCTTCTGTTGGCAGATATACATTTGTCTAGATTTTTCTGGACATATCTTTTTTGTCCCAGTTGTGTTCTGTCTAGCTAGGAAAAAAATTATTAACACACCACCAATAAAATCTTCCTGTTCTCAATAGCATCAATATAGTGTCACAATCTCAGTGCTCACTAATTTCGTTCAACTTCATCTGGTAAATCAACTGTTATCAAGAAACAACCATGCCTGCAACTACATGGGTGGCCCAAAAGGTTTTGTTTAGTCATGCCATTTGATCAAAAGACTCTTTAGCATGTACTTGATTTATTTCTTGTACGTTCAGAGTATTGAACGTACAACCTCTTTCAACTCAGAAAAACTAATTTAGTAAATATGAGCCATGTCCAGTCACCTTTTAAAAGGAAAAAAATCAAATGTATGAATGGTGGAAATGTTTTATTTGCATTTTGGTTTTTTAAAAAAACTACATTTCTACAATCAATGAAATGAAGACACTTTCATTTGGTATTTTGTGGGTTTTTTTTCAACTTAGTATTTATAGTAATAACATATCTATTAGGGGGAAATGCATATTTTATTTTAAAGAAATAAAACGTTAAATAAAATTGCTTGAAAAATGTATAGGGAACTCTTCAAGAACAGCTGAACTCCTGGTGACTCATGAACATGCTCACAAGCAGTTTTCCTAGCAACATGTTTATTTTTTTTTAATTAAATTTATGCACCACTGACACCCATTTCTCTGTCACACATGTCTGTGAGGCTTTCAATCTGAGTCCTCAAAGAAGTCTATCTTTATCTTCTGATATTTGTTACTTCCCAGTCTAGCCTATAGCCTCAGGATTGCCTGGAGATTCACATTCAGCTACTAATCAGGTCTAGCATCTGAGCTGACAAGGTTAGACAAGCTACCTGATATTGCAAAATGCACCAATTAGGCAAATTCTGCACCAATATTTGTCTTATGAAAATCTGCACACAAATACATATAAACTTTTATGCAAAGTTAAAAGTTATGGCCACTGGAATGGAATTTAAAATAAAAAATGAGAAACTGAAAAAAATCCAAATCTGTTCAATTTATATCAGCCTAATATCTAACAAAGTTTTCAATAGCTTTAGGTACAATCACTCTTAAAGTTTCAAAAAGTGGCATGGATTAGTGGGAAATTTCCATTATTTGTCAGATTTCAGTTTATCAATCAATTCATAACAATACTTGAAAAAAGATTAGTAAATAATAATAGTAGTAATTTTATAATAACCTCACATATAGTTGAACAGATCAGATTGTGTCTGATCATCTATATCAGAGGAAGTCCATCTCACGGGTAATAGCAGACCAGTTTTAGGGATTCTTAATTGAAACATCTTGTTTTATCTCATTGATGCTGGATGACTACAATATTATGCATTATTATTAATTTTGTACTATTTCAGAATTTTTATATTTTATTATGTATAGTAATGTAAGAGTTGCTTGTGCAAGATGGGTAATATAAATTGAATAAATAAAGACTAGCCTACTTAGTCATTTGTGACTAAAGTGTTACAGAATCTAACCAATGAATAAAATAAATATATGTAATTGATTTATAGGCAGGGGATTAAATGTTATTACTATTATTATTATTATTTCTTTTATTCATTAAACATGAAACTCGTCAACTGAACATTTAAAGATGTGTCATAAATACCATTGACTGGTGCTAATGGTTGATACTGGTTGATGGATACTGGTTGATACTGGTTACCAACGTCCTAGGTAACAACCAAGTATCTTCTTAAAATATATGATGTTCCGAGTTTTTTGCAGTTCTGCTGGTGTTATTGCAGGAAGCTGCAATTTCTTGATGTGTTTTGTAAAATCCTTGGACATGGTACCAAGTGCCCCGATGACAATGGATATCACAGTTTCTTCCATAGCTTTGTAGTTTCTATGGCCTGGTCATGATATTTCGTGATTTTTTCCAGTTCTTTTTCTTCGACTCTGGCATTTCCTGGTACAGCGATATCAATAAACTGTATGCTTCAGCCCTTGACAACCGTAATGTCTGGCATGTTGTGTTCCAAATGACGATCCATCTGTATTCGAAAGTCCCACAAGATCTTCACCTTCTCATTTTTCCACTTTGTGCTCCCATGACTTTTTGGATACAAGTAAATCATATTTTTTACATAATGACCAATGGATTAATTTAGCAACTCGGTCTTGTCTAGCTGCTACTATTATTATTATTATTATTATTATTATTATTATTATTATTCTCTTTTATTCATTAAAAATGAAACTCAGTGAACTGGACATTTAAAAATGTGTCACAAATACCATTGATTATTGTTGTTGTTGTTGTTGTTGTTGTTGTTGTTAAGAATTTGGGCCTCAAAATTTTGATGGGAGGACGTTATTCAAAGAAGGTAAGTACTCCAAGCATATGCTGTATATGCAAGAACTATGCAGAGATTACTTTTTCTGGCCAGTCGAAGAGGTATAGAAGCAGGACACTTGTCCCTTGTCTCCAAGTTCCTCCTAGCACCACCCTTATCAGCTGGTCTGAAGAATCTGTATATACTTAACATATGGAAGTCAGGAAGTTAAGAGAGAAGGAAAGGGGATTGTTAAGAAATGCAGCATTTGTACTCAGATCCAGAATGAATACTAGGAAAGTAATAAGCACTGAAAGTCAGAATCTGAAACATTTGTGCTGCAATATTGTTAGTGAAAAAGTGCAAATCATGGTATTTCTTCTCAGAAATGCCTAATTACAGGTAGCACTTTTTTTTGAGGGCCAGTCCAAACAAATTCTTACAAATAATTTACGTTTGATACGGTATCCTATGAGACACACCCATGTCAAACCAGTTTTCTGAAAACCTCTCCACCCTTCAGTTTCATCTTCATAATACAGAGAAAATAAGGCCTCAAGACTCAAAAACCCAGAAATTATCCTTAAAGCAGTTGTCTTCTCTGCACCCAATGCAGACAGTGTCTGCCACAAAGGAGATCTGACTCATTTACAAAAGCAACTACTGTATTCACATCAAAACCCCACACCAGCCATTTAATATTGTCAGGAGATCAAATTCTCTAAATTCTCACGGCCTGATAGGTCACATGCATAGCTACATAATGTACATAGCTTCATAATGTAGTTCCACAAAAGGGGAAGATTAATATTCATCTGGCATTTAATGAGATTAAACTGCTAAAGAGCCATTCATACATTGGCAGGTGTTGGTTTCCTCTGCACTGCACTTGACAGTTAGCACCACTTACAGTTCACACTATTTCTGGCCCGGCTTCATCCACAGCTCCACCAGATCCTCTGTTTAATCACTCATCCTTCTCTTTTGTCCATGTTCATCTAGTTTATCATGAGGACCATAAATTTTTCGTTCTTGTTTTAGGGCTATTTTTTTTCAAGAAGTAGAATGCTATGATAGATAAATAACAAATCCATTCTTCTGAGATATGAATGAAGCATGCATGCTTGGCCCAGTATATTCCATCCACACCCAGTCCCATTGGACAAGGTCAGTTTTTAAGATGTCTGGTTCTGCTGTAGACAGAATAAGCTGCTGACTGAAAGATGTTGATATAAACAAATCAGGCCCAAATGTCAGAATCATTTTGGAAAGCTTTTCAGTCTTCAAAGTTTTGTGCATGATGAGACACAGTTTTGCTTGCACAAGTCCAAATATCAGCCTCAACTACACATAACATTTTTTTAGATAAGACAGCAGCTGTTAAACAGCTAAGATAGTACACAACTGTAATTTCAATTATTTAAGAAAATGAACATCTGGTACGTGCCATTACTTCAGATGTATAGTCTTGTCCAAACAATTTGAAAACTAATAAGATTCTATAGGCTCAGAAAAGGAACAAGCTTGTTAAGATGTGAATCTCTATAGATTGTCTGAAGTAGCTGACGCATAATAATAATTCTGCTTTAAGCAGATATGGCTGGTTAGTAGATATTCCATTCATATTCAACTGTTCACTCCAAAATGCAGCCTTTGAAGAATGTAGCTCAAAGCATTTCCAGTAGATTGAAAATAATGCTGTTCCTCAACATCTGTTTTAGTTTGTTAAAATGATATGGTTAGAGACAATTCCTGTTAAATTGTTCTCAAAAATATAATCTGTCCTGTCATTGTAAATCTACGACATATTAATAGCTGGAGGAAATGGAAATCAGACATGGAGACCTCAGCATCAGAAGCTATTTCTGCCAGGGGTTCAGCCTATTAAAACACCAGGAGCTGTTTGATTTTTTTTATTATTATTTTTTTTTGCTTTAATTTATATGCCGCCCTTCTCCGGAGACTCAGGGCGGCTTACAATGTGTTAAGCAATAGCCTTCATACTTTTG
The DNA here is from genome assembly GCF_059756535.1 of Pantherophis guttatus. Lineage (NCBI taxonomy): Eukaryota > Metazoa > Chordata > Lepidosauria > Squamata > Colubridae > Pantherophis > Pantherophis guttatus. Next base: position 44,229,202 of record NC_142068.1, read on the forward strand.
TATATTTATACAAAGTCAGCTTATTGCCCCCACAATCTGGGTCCTCATTTCACCTACCTTTGAAAGGATGAAAGGCTGAGTCAACCTTGAGCCTGGTGAGATTTGAACTTGCAGTAATTGCAAGCAGCAGATGTTAATAACAGTGCTTTAGTCACTGTACTACAGGCTCTTCCCTGGATTGGGATTAGCAGAAGACATATTTAGAACTAAGAAGATAAGGTCTGCCACCATATAGTCAATCTATCTATCTATCAATCAGTGGCAGTAGCAGAGACAATCTAGCATATTAAAAACATTCTTTCTGTATCCCAAAGGTGCTTTTTCAAGAGGCAACTGGACTTTCTTGTTTTTCTTTGAAGACATTTCACTTCTCATCCAAGAAGCTTCTTCAGCTCTGCATAGCTAAATGTCTATGGAGATTCTCAATCATGGTTATCCCAAAAATGCTTTTTCAAGAGGCAACTAGACTTTCTCATTTTTCTTTGAAGATGTTTCCATTGAGATTCTTTCTCTATGTTCCAACATCTGATTTGTAATAAGCCAGTCTTCTACACCACCCTAATGTTTCAGGCTGATCCTTTCAGTTCAAATAAAGTTAATTTGATGTCCTCAGATCCAGAAAGCATGATCAATGGCAAGGTCTGCCATAGTTGCAGCTGGACATTTTTGAAAGATAAATATACCATCTTTCAAGATGCTTCAAGAGCTCAACATTATATACATTGTACTTCTCCTCTATGAGAAGGTTGCTCTGGAAGAGAATGACTGGCCTAAATTCACCTAGTAACCTTCTATGTTAAGCTAGACTAGAACACAAGTCTCCCAATCCCGAGCCAGCTCCATAACTACTGCAATTGCTTTTAAAATGCTTCTAAATTCTGGAAGATATCTAAATACATCAGAAAAAGATCCCAATTTTAGAAAGTCCTCACTAGTGTGAGAAGGGACAGATAGATATGACATTTCTAGTGATATTCCCCCAACATAGTAAAAATAATGCACTGGTAGTAATCTGGATTCAGATGACATAAAATAAGACTGTATAAATAACATGGAGTTTTGCCTGTAAAAATAATGATATCTTGGATAAGAAGATCTTTATTAAGAGATTGCATTATATCTTTATAAAGATATGGCATTTTAATTTACAAATGGTAAAGTTAAGGAGAAATGAGACCCAAGCTAATCAGTTACTTATTCATAATCCAATGTGCATGAAGATTTAGATACTGAAAGTTTGCTAGTTGATTTATAATGCTGAAGCAATAGCTTGCTTCAGACAGATTTCTAGTTGTTATGTTAACAAGCAATCAAAAATCCTCCTAATTGTATTTATTCAGTATTAAGCCACAATTATTTTAAAGGTTTAATTTCCTCAACCAGTTTAAATTTTCTTATGCAGAATTTATTCAGTGGGGATGTAAAGTTCTTCCACATTTCAATGACACTGTAAGGAAGTGTAACAGTTTTTGAATGACTATGATGACTTTGAATGGTTTTTCTATGCATTCCTTTAATTTTTAATCTTTATCATTTTGGTGGTGGAAGTATTCCAAATTTGCAAGCATACATTGATACTTTGGGTGAATTATTGAAGAAGTTGTTTTAAAGTGACAGAGTTTTAAAGTTCCCATTTTATTCAGAGCAGAGAGACGTAAGCAAATATTGTAGCACAAATCATTTCTTTGTACACAGTGAAGGCAGAACAGAGCCTCAGTTTTTCTCTTAAACTGATTGAAAAGAAGCCAACCCAAGAATAATTACTCTGCCCCCCTCCATGGGATAAAACTACTCTATATGGGTATCCAGAGCAACATTACTATGGTAACCAGACCTAACAGATTTAACTAAGAACATTTTTCAGAAGACTAGCAGGAGCGAAAAGCATTTTCTAAAGCCTATTCATACATTTATACAACTCATCCCCCCACACCACAGATACAATCACAACAGTTTCAAAGAGAAATATTTTTTTTACCAATGGCAGGGATTTGTTAGCCCTGCAGAAGGGAAAAAATCACCCCTATAATACAGCTGAAAGAGACCCTGATGTAATACTGATGTATATAATTGTTATTAAAATTGATAATCCTCACTAGTGTGAGAAGGGACAAAGAGATATGAAGACATTTCTAGTGTCATTCTCCCAATAAAAGGAAAATCATACATGACAGTTCAGCACTGGAAGTAATTTGCATCCAGGTGACATGAGACCACAACTAATATGGGAGTTTTGCCTGTAAAAATAATGATAGTTCAGTCTTGGAGAAGTCTCAAGAGATAGCATTATAGTTTATTGACCATCAACTGAAGGAGCAATGAGAACTTTATGTTAGTAGTAATCCAGTTCTTTTTGATTGTTTGTTTGCTTGCTTTTGCTTTTTTGGATAAATTAATGAACATATTTATCTAAAAGGAAGTGAATTGATAAACTATTTTCTAAAACTATTTTTTTTTTAAAAAAATCCTCTAAGTAAAGTGAAGAAATAAGTGACAAATGATAAATCCCATGCATACCTTCAATTCAAAGTATTGTATTAGAATATAAACTGACTTTTATATTGATTACTCTTTGCACTGGATATGTTGTTCAATGCATAAACCATTTTCTATTCAAGAATGAAGATAATAAAACTTAGGGCACTAATGCATAATCAGCATTTTGCACTATAATTTAGTTTAGATTACACTTCAGCACATTACATTATAATTGTTTAGATTAACTGAGTTCCCTTAAAAATAGGCATGTTGGGTTATATGCTTTGGGGATAATACTGTCACTCTTTAATGGGGAAAAATAAAGTAATTGGGAGAAATGTACAGAATACATTTCTGTTTATCTACTACTGTCAAAGACCTAGAAGGAAAAGAGTGGACAGTATTGCAAATAATTTCATATCCTTTCTGAAGATTGAAACTACCTTAGAATAGAATTACCTTAGTTTTGCTTTTTCATTAAAGTTTTATTTATATCGTACCTTTTTTTACTTTTACAAATAGCTCAAGGCAGTGAACCTTCTTCCTCCTATTTTCCTCACAACAATAACCCTGTGAGGTGAGATGGCTGAGAGAGAGTGATTGATCCAAAATCATGGCTTCCATGACTAAGGCAGGATTTGAACTCACAGCTTCTTGCTTTCTAGCCTGATGCTTTAACCACTAAACTGGCTCTCAACTGTTCAGAGAAATGTTTATCCAACTGTTCTGAACTTCTGGAACACTGAAATATAGAATATATAATTTGTCATCAAGGACAATCTTCCCTTCTTCACTAAAATTGTTTTATTTAAGTTAGAGATCAATATAGTAAAAAACTTCTATACTTTACAAATTTCTAAAAAAGATGTTTCATGCATCATATTGATGTATAAAGACCTAAGACATTTTAAATGGAAATAGTAAAAACCATGTCGATGTTAAAAATACTGTACTGTAGAACACATAATTCTATTTACCATTTTTTTTAAAAAAAAAACTAAATTTGCTGTTCAAATTTGCTAATTTGCCTAAATGACAATATACTACTTGCAATGAATTCAAGCAAGTTCATGAAATGAGTTGCATTAGATACAGAGTGATCTAAATATTCTAATCTATATAAAGAGGTTTGGAATGTGTTCTGTCGCCTAACAGGACGTATCTGTTAAAGATCAATGTTTTTTATCCATGAAATCTCAATAGAAGCATTGAGAAAGATACACTTGCCAAAACTCTAACTTAAAAGTGGATGGATATTACAGGGACTGATTCTCTTAAATTCCCTTGAAATGTGCCAGAAAATTTGTACAGATTCTTCTGTTAGTTCTAGTTCCAGTCATAACAGAAATTGCATGTTTTTATCCAGTTGTATTTTCTGCATTTTTAAACATGTTGACAGGACATTTTCTGCAGAGTTCTTGGTGAGTAAATGAAGTTACGTACAAATGACTGAGGGTGTCCTCTAAACTGTAAAGTAAATTGTCTTGCATCCATTGGAATTTGTTCTATAGGATCAGGCTGAAAAATGGAAGCAAGCAGCATAGGACAAGGCAATAGAATATGCCAACAACTAACATAAACCACAGGATAAACCATAAAACAAGATGTACTTGACTAACACCACTTTCAGAACTAATGTTGAAATGTTCTGTTAACCTCTAAGTAATTATGATATGCAAGATAGATCTGTGACCCAGTTCATGAAATTCAGCAATGCCCTAACACCTGAACACAAAATTTATTGCATCTCAGAGGTGTTTATAAATGTATGCATAACTTGAAAACAAAGTTTAGTTATACTTGTTTAAAAGCCAAGAAAGATACTTAGGATACATATAAAAGTAAAACATTGTATCAAAATAAATCATTTGCATGTTGAATTACTTGAATGAATCAAAATATTCTGACAGTTATTTTCCATAGTTACTCTCTAGAACTACAAGTTTAAAAAATATTTGTATGAAAAATATCATAAAAGATACTCCCCCCCCCCAAAAAAAGCATGTGATATTTATGTTAACAACTGGGAGTTTATATTTGGAGTGTCATTCATATCTATAGCCTCATAATATCAAGCTCTAGCAATTAAAATTTGAAACCATTTAGGAAAAAAAAAGTTTTAAAACTTCTTACCTTGAAGAAGCTCCGGAGAAAATACATTATGCTAAGCATTTTTGGAATAAGTAATAAGGAGCTGCACAATCTTTGGAACATCCAAGGCCTGTGAGAATTCCTACAACCCCTGCTGTGTCTTTAGTTACATGCTTTCTTGTTGCTATTTTGGACAGACTTAGTACAAGAGAATCATATGAGCCATGCCAGGAGCTTATGCTAAGGAGTTGCATAACAATTAGGGCTTATCTGAGCTAGCTGCATAGTGCAAACAGGTTTGTTCACAGTTTGCTGGTCCCAGAGTACTTCTACTGGGCATGCTCAGAATACTAACCATTGTATTTGTTAAATGTAAAATAAGAAAGACCATTTGTAAACTCATCCAAAGAAACCAGTGGATCGTCAATGAGACGCAAAGAGAAACTACATTGTTGGTTATTTACATCCTGTCTTCCTCTGCCCCACCTCCTCCACATTTTATTTTTGCCAAGAGTTACCTCAATTAGGAAATATTTAACTCCTTGCTTCATTTCTCCTCATGTCAATCCTTAGCTCAGGGCACATAATAACTGTAAATGACATTTACAGAAGTGAAACCAACCGCAAAAACAGCTTGAAGAACCCTCTCCAAAGCATTTCATTGTTCTTTTACCCTTTCTCCAAATAATTACAGGTGGTTTTGCCTTTAGAAGAATCTTATTCTTCTAAAGTAAGGTAAGCTGAAGAAGAATATGATGTAGTTATTTCAGTATTTAGATAGGAGCAAATTCAAGTCCCCATCTCAGCTATATGACTTCTCAGCTGAAGTATTACCTGCTTGACCCAAGCACGAGCAGAAATGCTTCTAAATTCCAGCACCAACCTTTCAAAATGTTTTTTCAGGCTGGATTTCTATTCATTTCATTTGTGCTTGAGAGGCAGGGCTTTTAGGGAAGGGGTTTGGAGAGGATGCTGAATACTGCATCTCCTATTGTATTGTATAGAGAGAATCTTGCTTTCCTGCTATTGGTTTTAAGGTTGATGAATCTCTATTTGGGGTGGGGGGGAGAATTAAAGCAAATGAAATTTACTTGATAGAGATAACATTACTTTGAGGCACTCCTGGACTATTACATATTAGGACACTGAGGTTCTTCAGCTTTTCCATCAGGAAAAGTGAAATGAGAGACAAACCTTGAGGGTCATCATTTTCAGATATTGGAAATTCCTTGAAATGGACATTCCTAGAGGTACCACCCCAGTGGTGAAATGTAAAATTTATTACTACCGGTTCTGTGGGCGTGGCTTGGTGGGGCGGGTAATGTGACTGGCCAACTTTTTTTTTTTAACTTTTAAAAGCATTTTTTCTATAACCTCTTCGGCTGAAAAGGTTGTAAAAAAATGCTTTTAAAAGGCTCTGCCGATCAGGCAACTCAGCTGGGATCGTCAGAGGCTTTTAAAAACATTTTTTTACAACCTCTTCAGCCGAAGAGGTTATAGAAAAAATGCTTTTAAAAGCCTCTGACGATCCCAACTGAGCTGTGCGATCATCAGAGGCTTTTTTTTTTTTTACTTTTAAAAGCATTTTTTCGGCCGAAGAGGTTGTAGAAAAAATGCTTTTAAAACTAAAAAAAAAGCCTTTGATGATCACACGGCTCATCTGGGCATGGGGGGGGGATGCAGGGATTTTTGCTACCAGTTCTCCGAACCACCCGCCGCCATCGCTACCAGATCAGGCGATCCAGTCCGAACCAGGAGCATTTCACCCCTGTACCATCCATTTTCCCTCACTTTTTCCATGTGGTTCTTTGTGGGCCACGTGATGTTGGTAGACATGCTTTCTGGGAATGGCTTTTTCCCAGCTTACTTAAATTATGCAGCCTTTGAAGGATTTCTGAGGTATTACCCAGTCCCTGAACCAGAGGAACCTTCCTTCCTTCCTTCCTTCCTTCCTTCCTTCCTTCCTTCCTTCCTTCCTTCCTTCCTTCTCCAGGATAACTTGTTAATATAGGAAAATAATTGTACGAGTATCTCTCAAAGATTAATGTGGGTAAATTAAGATATGGGACATGTCAGTTCAACCCTCCTTTCAAATTTAAACAAATCAAGATCATCAGATTCATCCACAGTAAAATCCAACCATCTTCGCCAGGATTATTCCTAAAAATGGAAGGTTGAAGACTGTGCAAAAGTTGCATAACACCATGGGGCTTAGACACGATGCTTCAAGGGAGAGCATACTACCAATCCTTCTACTAGAAGCAATTCCTCTCTCAAAGAAACATTTGCTACCTTCTCATCCCATTCCTTTACCTCCACTTTATCTATCTGAAGGAGTTAGGAGAGGCATAGATCCAGTCCTCAGGTGACAAACTCAAACTGTCAAGAACCTTTTCATGTTTTGGGAGTCAATGAGACTAATAGTCTCAGATAATCTCATAGTATACTACTGCCAACTCTACTTTTTATAAGGCTACATAGACAAAATCCAGCAGGTTGAAAGGTCAAATCTCCCACCTCCACTATTAGCTCCTTGATCAATTAGAGCTGGTCCTTTCTAAATTAATTTATCTGAGTCTTAAGTCACTGGGGGTCCCCATATCTTGTTGATCATTTCCTAGGACTTTTTTCTTATTTTAAGTGTTTCTTCTCCTCATCGCTCAAGGCATTCTCACATACTACAGTAGACCAGATTAAGAAACCATATAAATCAGGACTATTTTTATTGTTAATAGGTATAGTAACAGAATTATGTGGGTCTGAATGTGCTTCCCCATTCCTCTCTCCCTTCATGTGAACTAGGGAGGGACTTGTCTGGGACATTTTCTCAAATTATCTTCTTGACCTGGGCTCAAGTCCCACTTATGTGACTGTTACCTTGATAGCAGCTTTTTCTCCAGCCCTTCAAGGACACTCCTTATGAATTCTATGTTTATCCCAATTACCTTATTCGGTATTGTTAATGTAATGTTTAATTCTAAACACAGATGACTTTATCAGAAAAATCTTTCCAAACCTATCACAGCAATCCAAAAGAAGTTCTACTGACCTGCCCTGTCTCAATTAAGTCTCTTAAAGAAGACTTAATGTTGGATAGCATTCCATTATTCCCTATGTAATAATGCCAAGAAATATTGACATTTCACTGCCTTTATCATCACAATTTAGGCCTGAACATTTATTTTTATTTTTTATTTTATATTGGATTTCTATACCGCCCTTCTCCCTAAGGACTCAGGGCGGTGTACAGCCAGATTAAAAAAAACATGCAGAACAAATATTAAAAACAATTAAAAGATATATAAATTTGGCCCAATTAAAACTCATTTACCAATTAAAAACGTTTAAAACATTTAAAAACAGTTAAAAATTTCATCTTAAGCCAGCCCGGCTTGTTTAAATAAATGGGTTTTAAGGGCGCGACGGAAGGCACTGAGGTCTTGGATTCTCCTTATCTCTGGGGGGAGCTGATTCCAGAGGGTGGGTGCCCCCACAGAGAAGGCCCTCCCCCTGGGGGTCACCAGCCTGCATTGTTTGGCTGATGGCACCCCGAGGAGGCCCTCTCTGTGGGAGCGCACGGGTCGCTGGGAGGTCGTCGGTAGCAGCAGGCGGTCTCGCAGATAGCTAGGCCCTATGCCATGGAGCGCTTTAAAGGTGATAACCAACACCTTGAAGCGCACCCGGAAGACAACTGGGAGCCAGTGCAGCTCGCGCAGGAGCGGTGTTACATGGGAGCGCCATGCTGCTCCCGTCACTACCCGCGCTGCTGCGTTCTGGACCAGTTGGAGCCTCCGGGTGCTCCTCAAGGGGAGCCCCATGTAGAGAGCGTTGCAGTAGTCAAGGCGAGAGGTGACGAGGGCATGAGTGACTGTGCACAGGGAATCCCGATCAAGAAAGGGCCGCAACTGGCGAATCAGGCGAACCTGACAAAAGGTCCCCCTGGTTACAGCCGTCAGATGTTCCTCCAAGGACAGCTGCATATCCAGGAGGACTCCCAGATTGCGAGCCCTCTCTGTGGGGGCCAATGACTCGCCCCCAATAGTCAGTGATGGAGTCAACTGACTATATCGGGATGCCGGGAGCCACAGCCACTCAGTCTTGGAAGGGTTGAGCTTGAGCCTGTTCCTCCCCATCCAGACCCGTACAGCCTCCAGGCACTGGGACATCACTTCAAGGGCATCGTTGGGGTGGCCTGGGGTGGAGATGTACAGCTGGGTGTCATCAGCGTACTGGTGGTATCTCACCCCAAAGCCACGGATGATCTCACCCAGCGGCTTCACATAAATGTTGAACAGAAGGGGCGAGAGGACCGATCCCTGCGGCACTCCACAAATGAGAGGCCTCGAGGTCGACCTCTGCCCCCCTGCCAACACAAACTGCGACCGGTCGGAGAGAAAGGAGGAGAACCACCGCAACACGGTGCCTCCCACCCCCAACTCTTCCAGCCGGTGCAGCATGATACCATGGTCGATGGTATCAAAAGCCGCTGAGAGGTCTAACAGGACCAGAACAGAGGAACAACCCCTGTCCCGAGCCCTCCAGAGATCATCAACCAACGCGACCAATGCCGTTTCTGTGCTGTGCCCAGACCTGAAACCCGACTGGAACGGATCTAGATAAGATGTTTCCTCCAGGAATTGCGGAAACTGTCGTGCGACCACACTCTCAACAACCTTCGCCATAAAGCGAAGGTTGGAGACAGGACGATAGTTGGCCAATATTGCCGGATCCAGGGACGGCTTCTTGAGGAGAGGCCTCACCACCGCCTCTTTCAAGGCGGTGGGGAAGTAACCCTCACTCAACGAAGCGTTGATAACACCCTGGAGCCAGCCTCGTGTAACCTCCCGGGAAGCCAGTACCAACCAGGAGGGACACGGGTCCAGTAAACATGTGGCCGCACTAAGTCTCCCCAAAATCCTGTCCACATCATCAGGAGTCACAGCATCAAACTCCTCCCAGATAACATTCTCAAGACTATTCCTCGTCACCCTGCCCTGATCTACCCAGTCAGAGTCCAAATCCCCCCGGATCTGGGCGATTTTGTCATACAGGTATTGTCCGAAATCCTCCGCCCTGCCTTCTAAGGGATCCTCCCGCACTCCTGGATGGAGCAGGGCGCGGGTCACCCTAAACAGGGCAGCCGGACGATTCCCTGATGACGCAATAGAGGCGGAAAAGTAGTTAGACTTTGCCGTCTCTATCGCCACTAGGTAGGCCTTAATATGCGACCTTACCAGTGTTCGATCAGATTCAGCGAGACTGGCCCTCCAACCGCTCTCCAGGCGTCTTTTCCGGCGCTTCATTTCCCTCAGCTCCTCAGTAAACCAAGGAGCCGCACGGGATCGGCATCGGGTCAGAGGCCGCAAAGGCACAACTCGGTCCAAGGCCCCACCAGCCGCCCGATCCCAGGCGGCTACCAGGTCCTCGGCCGAGTCATGTGCTAGATCCTCAGGAAATGGCCCAAGCTCCGTCTGGAACCTATCAGGATCCATCAGGCGCCTGGGGCGGATCCATCTAATTGGATCCACCTCCCTGCGGCGAGGGGTCGCGGTTCGAAGATCTAGGCGAAGGAGTGAGTGGTCAGACCATGACAAGGGTTCCATGTCTATATCCCCTATAACAAGACCACTCAACCACTGGCCAGAGACAAAAATCAGATCCAGAGTGTGACCTCCCCTGTGAGTAGGGCCATGAACTAACTGGGTCAGGTCCATGGCCGTCATGGAAGCCATGAACTCCCGAGCCACCTCAGACGTTTCACCGACGGATGGCAAGTTGAAATCACCCATGACTAAAAGCCTGGGTGTATCTACTGCCACCGTGGCTATCACGTCGAGTAGCTCAGGTAGGGCTGTTGCCACGCGGCAGGGAGCCAGGTACGTAAGCAACAAGCCCATCTGAACCCCACGGCCCCACCTCACAAGGAGGGACTCACATCCGGCTATCTGAGGCACAGTGGTCTCCCTCGGACCCAGATCCTCGTTAATAATAACCGCCACCCCCCCGCCCCTCCCCTGAGCCCTCGGCTGATGGAATGCTCTGAAGCCTGGTGGGCACATTTCAACCAGAGGGACGCCACCCTCCGGGCCCAACCAGGTCTCCGTAATACCCGCCAGGTCCGCTCCTCCCTCTTGTATAAGATCGTGAATGAGGGGGGCCTTATTGACCACGGACCTGGCATTGCACAGCATCAGCCGAAGGCCCAGCTCCTGAGTATCTAAGCCACCTAG